>NC_090191.1:41818023-41858023 GCF_024679245.1 Pseudorasbora parva
TTCATCTTTCTGCGGTATGTAATGTTGCCGTATGAGTATGAAAATATTCCTCATTTAAAGGTGCAGTGTGTAAGTTTTGGGTGAGGTTGTGAATTGCAACCGCTCACCCCTTTCTTTTGAAGCACACAGAGAAGCTACGGTGGCTAACACAGGACATGTCAGAGAGTAGATAGCGCTCTGTAGAGAAGTTTGTCCCTTTAGGGCTACCGTAGAAACATGGCGTCACAAAATGGCGGCTTCACTGTAAGAGGACCCCCGGTGTGTGTGTAGAAGGAAACGGCTCATTCTCAGGTAATAAAAACATAACAGTCTCTATACACCACTGATAACATAGTTATGCATATTATACTGCATTTCTGTCTATAGTGCCTCATCATTACTACACACTGCCCCTTTAAAAAATTCATACACAGAATAAAGGGGAGGGGCCTGGTTTAGTTAGTTAGTCACGTGTTGAAACTGGTGGTTATGGTAAGGGGCGGGGCATTTCCCAAACACACTGAAAACGCTTGACCAATCACAACACACTGCTCCAGCCGACCAATCAGAGCACAGTGTGCTTTACAGAAGGCGGGGCTTCATAGAGACATTAACTCAACTGAGTTACTGACAGACTGGGACGAGGGGAGCCGCAACAATGGAGAATATGAGGAAATGATGCAAGAAAACTGACATCAAGCATAGTAGGTCCTCTTTAAATATTATATATTAAAGCGTAAATGTTACTCACTCTTTGAGCTCGGCGTACATGGGCAGGATAGCCGGGTGGCACACGAATGCAAAGGTCAAAATGGGCACCGCATACACCGTCTAAGACACAACAATAAAGTCAGATCACCACACACTCCTCACAGCAAAAAATGCTTTTCTTACTTGCAATTTTTTCTTGTTTCTAGTCTAAATATCTTCCATTAAGAAACATTTACTAGACAAGTAAAAATTATTGTCTTGTTTTGGGGGAGAGTTTTTGCTTAAAATAATCTGCCAATGGGGTGAGGAAAATAATGTTGTTTCAAGATTATTTTTCTCACCCCATTGGCAGATTATTTATCTTATTTTAAGCAAAAACTCTCTTCATTTTGAGTGTTTTCCCCAAAACAAGACAATTACTTTAGCTTGTCTAGTAAATACTTCTTGTTTTAAGAAATTGCAGATGTTTGGACTAGAAACAAGACAAAAATACTAAGAAAGAAAAGCATTTTTTGCACTCCTCTCACTCAAATGCAAATATCGGCGCCGCACCTGTGAGTTAAAGACGAAGTACTTGGGTTTGCAGCACTCTTCTTCAGTGGTGTTGACCTGCGGCTGGGACACATTCACTGTGATGTTAATGAAGTTCTCCGGCAGTGGGCACGGGATCTGGAACTTCTTGTAGATCACCTGAGGAACAAAAGCAGAGGGAACGTCTCATCAGACTAACAATAGCGGCTCGCAGGACACTCTCGCTCTCATTTGCATGCGTTCGTTAGCATTTAGTGATGATTATCTCAGTACTCACCACAATGAGGAAGAACACCATACACAACAAGGAGAAGCCGCTAGTGTAGCCTAGATAACCTGGAAAGAGACAAACCATAAAGATTAGCACACACACACACACACACACACACACACACACACACACACACCAAACAATTACAATTATATTAATTTTGTATAATTTATTATTTATAATTTGACATTTTTAATAATAATAATTAGTGTTATTAATTCAATTCTAATAATAATTTTATTTATAATTTTATTTATTTAAAAGTAATTTTTTTCACCTACACTTATTTTTATAATAATTGTATTTATTTATTATTATCACAAATATATATATATATATATACATATATACATATATATATATATATATATATATATATATATATATATATATATATATATATATACACATTTGTGATAATAATAAATAAAAGTATTTATTTTATATAAATATAAAAACAATTTTAATGATTTTATATATATATATATATATATATATATATATATATATATATATATATATATATATAAATCATTAAAATTTTATCATTTATTTAAAATTGAACATTTTAAATAATAATAATATATATTATTAATTTAAGTCTAATAATAATTGTATTAACTATTTTATTCATAATTCAACAATTGTATTTATTTACAAGTAATATTTTTGTGATAAATTTCACCCATATATTTTTTTCTAAAACTGTATTTATTAAATAATAAATATATTATTATTATAAATCAAATAAATTAATTATAAATAATGTTATTTATTATTTTAATAATTATTTTATTTATTTATTATTAACACAAATTCCTTTCACCCTCATGTTTGTTGTAAAATGTTGTGTATTTTTATTATATATATATATATATTTATATATATATATATATATAAATTTAAGTTACACTTTTTTTAAGGTGTTCAGTGTTACAGTGTAGCTATATATTAAGTACTGTAGTTAGTCATTTAGTATAGTCATTTCTATAGTAACTACATGTAACATGTAACAAGGAGACCGTAAAATAAAGTGTTATCTAATATTAATTGAACTTATCTTAATTTTCTTTGTGCAAAATACAATCCCTTCTTTACTTACCGAGGTTTTTCAGCAGCGAGAGAGGCAGTATGATAATGACGGTGACCATCAGAACCAGGTAATCTCCATTAGTGTACCATGCGCTGCAAAACACACACCAAAGATTGATATCAGCACTGAGGAAGTGACACGCAGCTGTTCTGCAACATCCTGTTTCGAAACGGTTTCGTGGTTTGTGGGTCTGGGGCCGCGTATCGTGTTGTTTTGTGTGCAGGAGCCTGCGGGCTCCACATAGGGGTCTAAATCTTTCATGTCAGTGTTTGTTGTATTAGGTCACTGTCACGAAGCTCTCAATCGACGTCTTTGAGCTGAACTTCAGACCCCCCCGGCCGGACAGCTGTACAATGAAGCGCTCACACTGTTCTAGAGCTGAAAAACATTCAGCTCAACAACAACAACAACATCAGCCTGAGAAATCTTACTTGTCATTGGAGTCTAAGAAGGCCTTAATGACGATGGGCAGCTCGTACTTCACAATGTAGAGGTAGCTCGCCATCGCTGGGATTTAAAACAGAAAACACGTTAGTGCCTTAAAAGTGTTAGTTCAGCCAAAAATTAAAATTCAGTCATTAATTCCTCTTCCTCCTGTGGTTTGACACCCGTCAGACCTCCGTTCATCTTCACACACAGATGAAGATATTAGTGTTGAAATCCGATGGCTCAGAAAGGCCTTCATTGACACCAATGTCATTTCCTCTCTCAAGACCCATAAAGGCACTAAAGACGTCGTTACAAAGCCCATCTCACTACAGCGGCTCTACAATCATTTTATGAAGAGGCCAGAATAGAGTTAGTGCACAAAAAAACTAAATAACGACTTATATAGTGATGGGCCGATTTAAAAACATCAATTCGAACCGTTATGAATCAGTGAATCCATTCATGATTCCGAATCATGAATCGATTCACTGACTCATAACGGTTCGAATCTTTGTTTTGAAATCGGCCCATCACTATATAAGTCATTATTTTGTTTTCTCGTCTCTTCATAAAATGATTGTAGAGCCGCTGTAGTGAGATGGGCTTTGTAACGACGTCTTTAGTGCCTTTATGGGTCTTGAGAGAGGAAATGACATTGGTGTCAATGAAGGCCTTTCTGAGCCATCGGATTTCAACACTAATATCTTCATCTGTGTGAAAAGACGGGTGTCCAATCACATTAGGGTGAGGAATTATTGACAGAACTAACCCTTTAAACCAAACCAAAGTCTGTGTGTGTGTGTGTGTGTGTGTGTGTGTGTGTGTGTGTGTGTGTGTGTGTGTGTGTGTGTGTGTGTGTGTGTTCACATGACTGGCCATACCTCCAAAGTTCTGCATGGTGATAGAGCAAGAAGCTGCCAGTTTTCCAGGAATCCCGAAGGCTTTGTACCCCAGCTGTTCGTACACCAGAGAACCTGAATGGACGGGGGGTCAGAGAGTTAAAACTCACACTCATCACGGTTAAAGATAGAAACACACTCACAGTAATGGCAGAGAGAGACGCTCACCTCCTTCATTGGCCGTTTTAAGCAGCAAATGGACTGAGTACAGGGAGAAAATGGCCACGGCGACCAGCAGGATCCTGCAGAAATGAACAAAAACAACACACGAAAGTTGAAGTCAAAGCAGAATTTGAACCGCAATTGATTAGACGGTTAAAAAAAGTGTTGGGAAAAAACAAGCACAGTTCCCAGTTAGCAGGGAACGTTCTTAGAAGGTTATCAAGAACACATTAATAGAAAGTTTGATCTGAGTTATCTGGGGCCGGCTGCACCAGCTGTGTGTGAGTGTGTACTCACACTAGGCATGGTTGCCCGAGCACGATTTTTTCCCACTGACCTGCACTCACATTGCACTTAAAGGGATAGTTCACCCAAAAATGAGCTTGTGATGTTTATCTGCTGACCCTCAGGGCATCATAGGTGTGTTTGTTTCTTCAGGAGAACACAAATGAAGATTTCTAACTCAACCGTTGCTCGTATAATGCATGTCAATGGGGTGTATTTCTATGAGAGTAAAAAACACACAGACATACAAATCCATATTAAACCCTGTAGCTTGTGGAGACACACTGATGTCTGAAGACACGAAACGACCGGCTTCTGCCAGAAACACAACACTATTTGTGTTATTTTTTTACCTCATATCAGATGAATCTCATCTAGTATTCCCAACGCCATCACTTCAGTTGATGAAGGTCAAAATACCGGCGCGATCATATGCGAGGCATCTACGTAAATTTGTCTATGATCGCGCCAGTATTTTGACCTTATTCGGCGCAAGTAATGGCATTGGGAATACTAGATGAGATTCGTCTGATATGAGGTAAAAAAATATCACAAATACTGTTGTGTTTCTAGCAGAAAGCGATCGTTTCGTGTCTTCAGACATCAGTGTGTCTCCACGAGCCTCAGGGTTTAATATGGATTTGTATGTCTGTGTGTTTTTTACTCTCATAGAAATACACCCCATTGACATGCATTATACGAGCAACGGTTGAGTTAGAAATCTTCATTTGTGTTCTCCTGAAGAAACAAACACACCTATGATGCCCTGAGGGTCAGCAGATAAACATCACACTCATTTTCGGGTGAACTATCCCTTTAAAGTACCAGACCAGAGCACACTTACGTCATTTTGTTAGACGACTTTCTTAAGTCGTTCTGAAGAAGACTGGAAGAAAAGCACTTTCGCTAATAGACTGCCTAATAGATTCATATTTTATGCCACGCAGCGATTTTCACTTGATTGCACGCATCAGAAGATTATAACATAGGTAGCTGACTTTGATGGAGGAATTTGCAGCTTTACTTGCAAACTACAATTCATGTTCATTATTGAGCTCGTTTACATGCACGTTCTTAAGCCGAATATGCCTAATAAGCCGACAATAAACATGGCCATGTAAACGCGATAATTTTTTTTTTTATTGGAGTAAGCAGCGTAAGCATAAACCGGTCGACACAGGTCGTGTTTGCCTCTTACCCCGATTTCGTGTGGCAAGTAAACACATTAACCTGCTTACTGTCGGCTTATTGAAGTGCGCATGTGTGATAGGTGACAAAAACTCAAACTTAGAGCAGATTTAAATGCATCCAGCGAGCGTTTTGCATGAGATAAGGACATATATCACAAACACAGACTCTTTTAAGACCCATACAATTGTAAAGATTGCAGCAGAAGTAGAAGAGGTTCAGTCGAAACGCTGCATCTGGAACTGCATGAGGGATAATATGAGCCGTAAATCTCCTGCTGACACGCTTGATTTAACATCACAACTGACGTAACATTAGGAAAAGCGTACTCTGAGTCAGATATGGAAATTATTATTTTTGACGTCACTACAAGGAACTAAACCGGTTTATTAATAAATTCATGTAAACTTGGTTTACTTGCGTAAACAGAAAAAACTGGTTATTTAAAGAAGCTGATATTTGTGAGTTATGAGTTATCAGCTCACTGGTGTGCATGTAAACGTTTCAATAAGGTGAGAACCAGGCCCGTTATAAACCTAAATACACTTTGTGCACAATTATTAGGCAAGTGATTATTTTGACCATATCATCATTTTATCCATAATTTCCAACTCCAAGCTGTATTAACTTGAATGCTTATTGGATTTAATGTATATTAGGTGATGTGTATTTGTGTAACGAGGGAGGGTGTGGCCTAAGGAGATTATATCAAGGTGTGCAGAATTATTAGGCAGATTCTTCTCTTCAGGAGAAGTGGCCAAAAAAAGAGATTTAACTGACTCTGAAAAGTCAAAAATAGTAGTTTTTCAGAGGGATGCAGCACTGTTGAAATATCTAAGATTTTGGGGCGTCACAGAACCATCAAACATTCGGTTGCAACAAAAAACGTGTTGAGAAGAAAAGACTCAAATTAACCGCCAGAGATTTGAGAAGAATCAAACATGAAGCTCACAGGAAACCATTATCCTTAGTGCTGCCATATGCCATTTATTCAATTGTTAGAGTAATAAAAGTTACTAGAGTGTTAATACTTCATTATGCATTTGTTCCTGTGTATGATCAAGAAGTGTTACCCCTATGCACCACTTCATATTTTGGCGTTGCACCATTAAACTTAGTTGAAGCGTAACTCTATGTGTAAATTAAATATTTACCGAAGCCTCCGATCAGGAGTAACGTTTAGAATAAAATAGCAGACTCTCGTTTTACATGACAGACTTCAAATCTGTACACGTATATGATAATGCTGACATTTATGAGAGATTATGTGAATAGATTACTTTATTAGCGGCTCTTCAACACAGACCCTAAAATGTCATAATCATAACTGTTTCAATATTCATTGATCCTTATTAATTTCATTTCATATATTGAATGTTTCTGAATGTTATTTATATATAAAAGCACTTCTGTTATTCATTTTTATGTTAACACACGTATAAGGATACACTGGAATCCGCAACTTCTGCTCACGTATTTGAAGGCTGCTATTGGATCACTGAGGATAAACGTCATATTATACGCGACTACGCATTACTTTACGGAGAGCTTACGATCTACTAGTTACGTTCTTCCTTAAGAACAAAGTGAGTTACAAACTAGCTAATAGCCTTACAAACGGCTGGTGCAACCTTACCCAGGTCTTTAATAATGTCCTCAAAACGTTAGCAACACATCGATTATGAAACGCTCCTTTTATGAGACGTTTTTTGGGAGGTTAACACTTGTTTTGGAATATCCCGAAATTTAACATTTCAACAATGTTTGAAGAATGATCAAATGAAATGTTCCCGTTACCATTTAAAACAATTAAAAAAACAACGTTTGGAATGTTCTCAGGACATATTTTTGTTAGCTGGGATGCCTTAAAAAAACAGAAAACTCATGTTGACTTTAGATGTTAAATGAGATGTCCATGTAGACAAAATGACCTCAACTCAAACCCGCCCGACAACTGGACATAATGGACTCTCTGTAATGCGTCGCGTTACAAACACACACACACACACACACACAAATACGCACGCGCATGTGTTTATAATAGAGGGAGGTGACTGTGGATTAGACCTGATTATATTCTCACACACTCATTCATTCCACCGTCTGCAGCTCGCTTGATCCCATTATAACCCGAGTGACCTTCAGTAGATTTCCATTTCAAATGCATGGAGACATCACATCTTTACTATTTAACCATTCTTTAACCACTTCAATTAAACCCAGCCATGTCCGTTTATTTCAACGCATTCCCTGGTTTAAAATCATTGGTGTTATATAGTCCACCCTGATTTATCGGTCACTGGAAATCCCATTTCGCTTAACCAAGAAATAATCATTCTTTGATGGATGATTTCAGGCATTAAACACGCATGACTTTCTGGCATCATCACTTTTATATAACTCACACACGGCTTTGTTTGCAAACACTAAGAAGACTTCCACTAATCAGAGCTGAACGAACTAGTAGATTTACACCAACCAGAATCTGGGGCAAAGTGTTGGACTCATAATTATCCTAAACAGGGTAATTAGCAGTCCTGTAAATTAGGGACAAATTCTGTTTGATTGACAGGCCAATCATAATCCACCATCCGCCATTTTGACCGACAAAGCAGTCAGAAGAGTTAGTAGTTTGACGTTCAACTTGAACTTGAAAAACGGTGTTTATTGACGTCTTTCCGCGGTTGAAACAACATTCTTTCTGATGTTTATTTAATGCTATAAATTAACTAGAAGGAAGAAGAGATGATCGGTTCAAGAAAGGCACTACAGCGATCCGTCACGACACATTAAAGAGCCACACATTAATTTAGCTAGCATTAATAACATTAAGTTATGAACGTTTTTTCTTTCTTAAGACGTCCAGTTTCGTTTAAAATGTTTTTAAAACGTTTTTTCTTGGTCGTGCGACTTTAAGGGAACATTACGTTTCATCATGCTTCAAAACATTGCTTTCTGAACGTACAAGTAGTAACATTTAAAAAACATTAGACAAACCGCAAACTAAAATGTTTCAGGAAAAAATATTCCATGAACATTTTGAGAACATTATTAAAGACCAGATAACGTTAAACGGAAGTTATATTGACGTTACTGGAAGAACGTTTGCTCATAACGTTGAGAGAACCTTGACAGAACGTTCTGAGAACATTATTAAAGGCCAGATAACGTTGAACGAACGCTCTATTAACGTTACAGGAAGAACGTTTGATCATAACGTTGAGGGAACCTTGACAGAACGTTCTGAGAACATTATTAAAGGCCAGATAACGTTGAACGGAAGTTATATTGACGTTACTGGAAGAACGTTTGCTCATAACGTTGAGAGAACCTTGACAGAACGTTCTGAGAACATTATTAAAGGCCAGATAACGTTGAACGAACGCTCTATTAACGTTACAGGAAGAACGTTTGCTCATAACGTTGAGGGAACCTTGACAGAACGTTCTGAGAACATTATTAAAGGCCAGATAATGTTGAACGGAAGTTATATTGACGTTACTGGAAGAACGTTTGCTCATAACGTTGAGAGAACCTTGACAGAACGTTCTGAGAACATTATTAAAGGCCAGATAACGTTGAACGAACGCTCTATTAACGTTACAGGAAGAACGTTTGCTCATAACGTTGAGGGAACCTTGACAGAACGTTCTGAGAACATTATTAAAGACCAGATAACGTTGAACAAACGCTCTATTAACGTTACTGGAAGAACGTTTGCTCATAACGTTGAGAGAACCTTGACAGAACGTTCTGAGAACATTATTAAAGGTCAGATAACATTGAACGAACGCTCTATTAACGTTACTGGAAGAACGTTTGCTCATAACGTTGAGAGAACCTTGACAGAACGTTCTGAGAACATTATTAAAGGCCAGATAACGTTGAACGAACGCTCTATTAACGTTACTGGAAGAACGTTTGCTCATAACGTTGAGAGAACCTTGACAGAACGTTCTGAGAACATTATTAAAGGTCAGATAACGTTGAACGAACGCTCTATTAACGTTACTGGAAGAACTTTTGCTCATAACGTTGAGAGAACCTTGTCAGAACGTTCTCTGCTGGCTGGAAATGTCTTAAACTCACTGCTAACTCTTTAAAAACAAACTAGAAAAATGGGTGGTAACCAGATCTGGTATCAACTCATGCAAATGTGCATGTAAATTCTTTAAAACTGCAGTGTTTTGGCAGTTCGGATGAGGTAAAATAGATCCCACGCACATGCAGAAGCACTTCAATACTCACACAAACATGGCGATGCCAGTGTTAGCCATGGCGTAGGAAAGTCCCAGTATCCCGCTTCCCATGATGGCATTGCCCAAGTTAAACACGGACATCCCGAACGTCGCCGAGCCTTGACTCTGGAGAACAACAGCGAGAGTTATAATGTGATGTTTAAGTGCAGTATCTGATTAAAAAAGATGAACCACTTACATATTCAGCTTCATATTTCTTCTTGCCCAAGGGATCAGACAGGAAGTTCTGGCTTTCGGCGTCCACGTCGGTGTATTGCATTCTGTAATCACACCAGTACATTAGATATAAGAGATGACTTGTTAACTAATAGCGACTTGTCGAGGTCAAATGATGGAGGTTTTACCCGTTGAAAGGGACTTTGGCGGGACAGTCCTGATAAGTCGTGTAGTCGTTGCTGTTGGAACTAGTGCTGTCCATGTCTGGAGCGATGTTAAAGCGACTCATCTTTGTATTTACAGGGATTTTGTTCATTCTGCAATGAAAAAAACAATGGAAAAGTTTCATTATTTTGTAAGGATTTATGTTTAACATTATGGAATCCATCCCATGAGGCGGGTTTAAATTGGGAAATTTTCCATTTGACTGATATTGTTTAACATTCACGTGCTTCTTTGAAGCTGCTCTCCATAACTCGTTTTGCGTTCAAGATTTACAAAAAATTATATAATGAGTACAGCATGAATTATTTTTCCAAACCGTGTTTTTGTCTTACCCTGAATCATTATGGTACACTTATAATAAGTGTTTATATTGGGACTATATCCGAGCGGTTTGGTAGGAGCCGCTGCGGAGGAGCACAGTCCCTGCGTGACTCGCTATAAACATAAACAGAGAGAAGTAGATCCGGCTTCGATTGTTCTTCCACAAGACGCATGCAGTTCTGTTTATTAACTGCTAGAGCGCAAAAAGTTACGGACTGCATATTTTATATTATGTTAACCGATGAATGCCATAGAAACGCGGCCAATAAAAGCCTGTTCACATGAAAACTTGTGTGTTTGCCCATAAAACAGTTAATGCGCGCTCCTTCCCCTGCGTTTAGCAAAATGCGCGTCCCCGCGTGGCTGAGCTCGGAGCCGCGCCTCGGCACCGCAGCCGAGCATCAGGTCATGTGACCCACCAAAGCCGAGTGGAAAATTACAAACCGGCACCGACAACAGATCAGCACGCGCCGCGTCCGCCGCATCGTCATCAACTATTAATACTGTGTCTGATCACTCTATTTTTATATAGTCGGAACAAAATGATTATACCCTCCCAATTAAGGTGTTAATAATTTGTTGGGTGTCTCGAATAACGTATTTAAACTGATTCAGATGACCATTTTAGACCTTGCAACGGAAACTAAAATGAATTAACATTTACACCGCAAAACCCTATGAATAATTATATATGAACAAATAATAATATTGCTAGAATGACAAAAAAAAAAATTATGCAGATGCTCTAGCAGACGCCCACGCGTTTATCAACATCGCCGGTCAAATTAAACGACATCCCTTCCAAAAAACACTACAATAAATGATGTAGTAATTTAATATAGAGAGTTTTCCAAAATATATATAACTGTTATTTTAAATTATTAGAGTTGGGCAAGTGTAGGTGTGTTTGGTGAATGAATTGAATTCCTTTTAAACGGATGTGTAGAGGGGAAAAAAAAGATGATGAAACACAAATGAGTCACGACGTGGAAAAAAAATCTTAAAGCAACACAAGACAAACCAAATTTAAAAATATATATATATATATATATATATATTTTTAGATAACAGTGATTAAAATAAAAGTGTTAAACAAGATAATGTCCAACCGGTGTGAAATCTTACCTCAGAAATTAAAGGAGAAAAATCCGTTTCTTAAGCTCCGGAATGAATGGAGAAAAATAAATGAGCAAACCCTCCCAGTCGTGAAGAATGTTCCAGTGATCAATTAAAAACCGATAACGATTGATCCTTCAAGAATGTACCGCGGTAACAAATAAATATCAATAAAGTAAATTAATCATAAATACTGTATTACGTATAAACACTACAATTTGTAGTACTAATATTATTGTTAAAGATAAAGAGGAGATGTCCTCTGGGCGCGTCCGGTATCAATGTCGTGTTCTGATGCTGCTGAATGAAGGTTTATATCCGCCGGTCGCGTTGCATCAGCCGGGCAGTGGGCGGAGCCTCTGAGGGAGATTGTATACAAACACTGGAAATCCGCCCATCCCTGACCCAGACGAGACTGAAGCTCTTTCCCTGCCTTAGGAAGGCGTTTGCAGTTTTCCGAATAAACATTTAATATCACAATTGTTCCTCCTAGACAGCAATGCGAGCAAATGTAGAGTTCCTCATGGACACTTAAAAATAAAGCTCTCAAAATGGGGTTTTCACAGCTGCCATATTTTCATGCCCTCAGTGAAAAATTCTTAGAAGAACAATTCTCTTGGAACCATTAATGCCAATAGATCTCACATTACAGTCAAACTGTGCTCAGATTCTGTAAAATATCTCAATATCACCTCTAAATTTGAGACCAAAATGATCTGAGCTGCTGTTCGCATTCATGCTATACCTGTTAGTTGTTTGAAAAGTCATTGTTTTTGACGTCTCGGGTGTTTCTCGGTAGGCAGAAACTTGTAATCCCACTGTATATCAAGAATTGACAAATTTATGTCTTAATGTTTTTAAAGTTTGAAAGATATGTAAAACTAAACTAAATGTTGTTCCATGTGCGCAATACAATATTATTGATATGTGACCCTGGACCACAAAACTAGTCAAAAGGATAATAATAATAATAATAATAATAATAATAATAATAGTAATAATAATAGTAATAGGCTAATAATAAATTGAAGCTGAATAAATAAGCTTTTCGTTGATGTATGTTTTGTTAGGACAAGATTTGTCAGAGACACACAAAAAAAACGAAATATTGAGAAAATCACCTTTAAAGTTGTCCAAATAAAGTCCTTAGTAATGCATATTACTACTAAGAATACATTTTATGGTAGGACATTTGCAAAATATCTTCATGGGACATGATCTTTACTTAATATCCTAATGATTTTTGCCATTAAAAAAACTATTTATTATTTTGACCCTCACAATACCTATGAGACGCAGGGCTGGTTTTGTGGTCCAGGGTCACATATTCTGGTATATTGGAGGCCTATGTCTGTGTAGAATGAACTGAATTTCTCGACGAATGCTTTCTTTGGTGTAAATATTACACATAATTTAACTTCAGAGAAACCACCGATACAGGCCACAACCCACCGTACGCCCTAGATTTCATACAGGCAGACTCAGAAGATGCTCAGCGTAAACACTTGTAAGTTTCTTTTTTTTCACAGAAGTTCCTCCTAAAATGTGCTAGGAGAAATAGACATTATAGTCAATTCTTATAGATGCGCTCCTTTAAATGTAATTTCTGTCTATTCTATGGGAGTGAATAAGATCATGAGACCTGGCTGCACGATTATGACCAAAAAAAATCAAAATTGTCGATTATTCTACCAGAAATTGTAATTGCGATTATAAATTATCACAATTTACATTGATTGATGTTTTAAATAGTTTTATGCCATTGTTTGAAATGACTACATGCCATATTGTTATATCAGAATAAACAAGCTAAAAACACTCTTCCCAGAAAAACGTTTATTGTTTTTTTTATTGCATTTTTAAAAGTCAAATATACATAAACTACAAATAAAACAATGGAGGAAAAAAAACTGAAGCTGTAGAAAAACAAACAAACATATTAAGCACACAGAATAATATATGTGGACTTTTTTTTTGTAATTGCGATTACATTTTATTGAACGATTACATAATTGGGGCATCCGTAATTAATCACGATTACAAATTCGATTATTTGTGAAGCCCTAATGAGACCACATGACTGTGATGCCGAAGAGAGGGGAGAAAAAAAAGGAGGAAAAGAGGAACTTCTGAGATAGACACAATGACAGATTAAACCCGTCGGGAATGAGTGTGCCCCGCACTGCTTTGGGTCACTGCAGACAAGGGCAACTGAGTTTGAGTTTGTTGTTTCGCTTCCAGCATAACTTAAACGAATCACTCGCCTGACCACCTTCGCACAGAAGTTCTTCGTCACCCCCCGATCGGCCAAATCCTCCAGTGGAAGTGGAGCAGGGCCGTACAGGAATCCGGTCTACGGTGATTTACCCTCGGATTAAAGGCCACGGCAGCCTCTGAGCTGGAGTTCACAAAAGAACACGGATGCTGGAATGTCTGACCTATTGAAACAGGCCGTGGGGCCCCAGCCGACGCCCCGACTCCATAGGTAAGACTGGATCAACAAAAGCATTTTTCTGTCTCCACACTGTGTGAAAAAATGGACGGAAGAAATCCCAGCTCTGCCAAGGGGCGTCACTAGGCCAATTTTAGGGGGGCTTATTTCCACCCAGCACCCCTAAAAATCTGCGATTAACTCCGTAATCCATACACTAATTCATAATCGCCTCAGTGCCCTTTAATTTAAACTCATATGAAACCGGCGGCAGGCTTCGGCTCATCCCTGTATTTTAGTCTGCATTATCCAGCATGTTCTTCATCCGCAGCAGCACCAAAAGCAGAGGACAACATGTGTGTGTTTATTGATATGTCACTCAAAAAATGCTGGGTTAAAAACAACCCAAGTCGGGTTAAAAATGGACAAACCCATCTTTATTTATTTGTTTATTAAAATGTCTTTCATCTAAATGCATGAGACTGTGCTATACTATTCATTTGATAAAGCAACACACGAGAAAATAAATATAAAAGGGAATAGAAATGGCACATATTGATGCATACGGCAATCCGCCAGAAATTAGCTCTTTTAGTCTATTAAGTTTTAAATATGGATATTTGTCTTACACAAACGCATGGCTTCGCTTCAGAAGGCCTTTATTAACCCTCCGGAGCCGTGCGGAGCAGTTATATGATGGATATATGCACTTTTATTGACTTCATAAACAAGGCAGCAATCACTGCTATTATAAAGCTTGGATTAGCCAGGACTTTTTAATATAACTCTGATATTCGTCTGAAAGAAGAATGTCATATACACCTAGGATGACTTGAGGGAGAGTAAATCATAATTTTTGGGTGAATTACCTCTTTAAGTGTGTTTGTTTTCCAGCAGGTGACAAAAATCCTCCACTAAACCATGGCAGGTTTTTCCATTTCCATTAATGCATTTGGCAGACGCTTTTATCCAAAGCGACTTACATTGAATTCAAGGTACACATTTTACATTTTGTCAATTCTTGCTTTCCCTGGGAATCGAAGCGATGACCTTGGTGTTGCTAGCGCCATGCTCTATCATTTTTCAATAGTCAATTTTACTGTGAAAAACACTGTTTAAAACAAAAATTTTGACAATTGCAGTGAATATAATGTTATACAAAGTGTGTCTATACTTTTAATGAATATGAGCTGGTTATTTAAAACGATTCCAAACTAATTCTATATATTTATTATTGACTTGATAGATAGTGTAGAATACTGTATTGTTCATCCCTACCCTCGTATACAAACAATATTATTATTATTATTTTTAAAATCCCCTCATTAGAGGCTGACTAATTTAATTTGACTGATTAATAAAATAAAAACAAAAACAGTATTTGGTAAAAATAAAATGGAATTTGAGAGTGAAAAAAGAAAACTTTTAATTAATGTATACAGTATATTATATATATATATATATATATATATATATATATATATATATATATATATATATATATATATATATATATATATATATATATATATACTTGTATTTTTTTCATGATTTCAATTAATTAGACATGCTTTTTGATTACTAAACTTGAACTTAACCATTAAAATAGGAGTCCAAAAAAATGTAAACGTAAAAATAAAAAAAAATTTGGAGGGAAAAAAATATGGATTTCAAAGGGCCCTAATTAAGTTAGAAGAAGCACACGTTTGCATCTACAATCAAATTGTATATTTTGATGTGATATTTTTGTATATTTTTTCTTCTGCAGAACAGCTCAATTTCCATTTCATTCAAGATAATACCGCAAGTCATTGTGAATCCATTAGTATTATCTGAAGTGATGCTTTCAAAATGTCTATGTTCTTCTTTAAAGATCATTAAAAATGCCTCTCTTTTTTAGCAAGTAGAACTTCTATTATTGGCAATAACCTCAAACAAACATTTACTAACTCTCAGGCAATCCAAACCTGACTTTCTTTCCTCTGTGGATCACATGTTTGTAAAAATAAGTGTTTGAAACTACACAATGACTACATTTATTGCCTTTTTTTTGGTTTTGGGGTAATGCAAGTTAAAGAGATATTTTTACCAAAATGTTCTCTTGCATCTCAAAAGTCCAGTAGAAGCTTCGAAACGTCCTGGAAGGTTTTCTGCAAACTTGAGATGGGCAGCAATGTTTTTTCTTCTGGAAATCAGTGCTTTTCTCTCTGATAACCTCCCACGAACACTGTTCTTGCGCGTGTTTTTCTTATGCTAGATGGGCGTTATCATGTGTCGTGATATCTGAGTTCTGTCACCTGTTGGAGGTTTTTACAGTTTACCATCACACCGATCTTTGTAGGACGTCCCGTCCCATGGAGAGCTACAGTGGTGCTGAATTTCTTCCTTTGGTAAACTATCTGCCTGACTGAGTTCCAAGTACATAGAAATCCTTTTGCAAACCCTCTCCAGCCCTCTGAACTGCTTCACCTCTTCTCCTGAGCTGAAAAAAGCAGGTAACCAGAAATGTTTAGTGTGTGAAAGGGCAAACTAAACCCACGGCTTTTTCTGAGCTGCAGCTGTAAATTAAACATCTTGCTCTGTAAATACTTGAGGGAGGCACGGTTTACTCATTCGTCCAGGTACAGCTTTTATTAGGCTGAGTTATTTACCTTTTTCTATTTCTTTTCAAATCAGAGTAAACATTTGGGAATCGCTCAACTTTAAATTATGATTGATCGCTAATTGCATCAATCTACAAGTCCATTGTCTATGGAAGCTTGTTTCTGCCACAGAATAAAACATTTTAGGGGTAATTGCAACTTTTTCATCTCGCAATTTGGAGATAATGGGCCTGATTCTGAACTGAGAGACAAAGTCAGAATTGAGAGATATAAAGTCAGAATTGAGAGATATAAAGTCTGAATTGAGAGATATAAAGTCAGAATTGAGAGATATAAAGTCAGAATTGAGAGATATAAAGTCAGAATTGAGAGATATAAAGTCGGAATTGAGAGATATAAAGTCAGAATTGAGAGATATAAAGTCAGAATTGAGAGACATAAAGTCTGAATTGATAGATATAAAGTCAGAATTAGGAGACATAAAGTCAGAATTAGGAGACATAAAGTCTGAATTGAGAGATGTAAAGTCTGAATTGAGAGATATTAAGTCTGAATTGTGTGATATAAAGTAAGAATTGAAAGATATAAAGTCTGAATTGAGAGATATAAAGTCAGAATTGAGAGATATAAAGTCATAATTGAAAGATATAAAGTCTGAATTGAGAGATATAAAGTCAGAATTGAGAGATATTAAGTCTGAATTGTGTGATATAAAGTAAGATTTGAAAGATATAAAGTCTGAATTGGGAGATGTAAAGTCAGAATTGAGAGATATAAAGTCTGAATTGAGAGATATAAAGTCAGGATTGTGTGATATAAAGTCTGAATTGAGAGATATAAAGTCAGAATCAGGAGATATAAAGTCAGAATTGAGAGATATTAAGTCTGAAATGTGTGATATAAAGTAAGATTTGAAAGATATAAAGTCTGAATTCAGTGATGTAAAGTCTGAATTGAGAGATATAAAGTCTAAATTGAGAGATGTAAAGTCTGAATTGAGAGATGTAAAGTCTGAATTGAGAGATGTAAAGTCTAAATTGAGAGATGTAAAGTCTGAATTGAAAGATATAAAGTCTGAATTGAGAGATGTAAAGTCTAAATTGAGAGATGTAAAGTCTGAATTGAGAGATGTAAAGTCTGAATTGAGAGATGTAAAGTCTAAATTGAGAGATGTAAAGTCTGAATTGAAAGATATAAAGTCTGAATTGAGAGATATTAAGTCAGAATTGAAAGATATAAAGTCTGAATTGAGAGATATAAAGTCTGAATTGAGAGATATAAAGTCAGAATTGAGTTATATAAAGTCAGAATTAGGAGACATAAAGTCTGAATTGAGAGATATAAAGTCAGAATCGAGAGATATAAAGTCAGAATTAGGAGACATAAAGTCTGAATTGAGAGATATAAAGTCAGAATTAGGAGACATAAAGTCTGAATTGAGAGATATAAAGTCAGAATCGAGAGATATAAAGTCAGAATTAGGTGACATAAAGTCTGAATTGATAGATATAAAGTCAGAATTAGGAGACATAAAGTCTGAATTGAGAGATGTAAAGTCTGAATTGAGAGATATTAAGTCTGAATTGTGTGATATAAAGTAAGAATTGAAAGATATAAAGTCTGAATTGAGAGATATTAAGTCAGAATTGAAAGATATAAAGTCTGAATTGAGAGATATAAAGTCAGAATTGAGAGATATAAAGTCATAATTGAAAGATATAAAGTCTGAATTGAGAGATATAAAGTCAGAATTGAGAGATATTAAGTCTGAATTGTGTGATATAAAGTAAGATTTGAAAGATATAAAGTCTGAATTCAGAGATGTAAAGTCTGAATTGAGAGATATAAAGTCTAAATTGAGAGATGTAAAGTCTGAATTGAGAGATGTAAAGTCTGAATTGAGAGATGTAAAGTCTAAATTGAGAGATGTAAAGTCTGAATTGAGAGATGTAAAGTCTGAATTGAGAGATGTAAAGTCTAAATTGAGAGATGTAAAGTCTGAATTGAAAGATATAAAGTCTGCATTGAGAGATATTAAGTCAGAATTGAAAGATATAAAGTCTGAATTGAGAGATATAAAGTCAGAATTGAGAGATATAAAGTCATAATTGAAAGATATAAAGTCTGAATTGAGAGATATAAAGTCAGAATTGAGAGATATTAAGTCTGAATTGTGTGATATAAAGTAAGATTTGAAAGATATAAAGTCTGAATTGGGAGATGTAAAGTCAGAATTGAGAGATATAAAGTCTGAATTGAGAGATGTAAAGTCTGAATTAAGAGATATAAAGTCAGAATCAGGAGATATAAAGTCAGAATTGAAAGATATAAAGTCAGGATTGTGTGATATAAAGTCTGAATTAAGAGATATAAAGTCAGAATCAGGAGATATAAAGTCAGAATTGAAAGATATAAAGTCTGAATTGAGAGATATAAAGTCAGAATTGAAAGATATAAAGTCTGAATTGAGAGATATTAAGTCTGAATTGTGTGATATAAAGTAAGATTTGAAAGATATAAAGTCTGAATTCAGAGATGTAAAGTCTGAATTGAGAGATATGAAGTCTAAATTGAGAGATGTAAAGTCTGAATTGAGAGATGTAAAGTCTGAATTGAGAGATGTAAAGTCTGAATTGAAAGATATAAAGTCAGAATTGAGAGATGTAAAGTCTGAATTGAGAGATGTAAAGTCTGAATTGAGAGATGTAAAGTCTGAATTGAGAGATGTAAAGTCTGAATTGAGAGATATAAAGTCTGAATTGAGAAATATAAAGTTAGAATTGAGAGATATAAAGTCTGAATTGTGTGATATAAAGTAAGATTTGAAAGATATAAAGTCTGAATTGAGAGATATAAAGTCTGAATTGAGAGATGTAAAGTCTGAATTGAGAGATTTAAAGTCTGAATTGAGAGATATTAAGTCTGAATTGAGAGATGTAAAGTCTGAATTGAGAGATGTAAAGTCTGAATTGAGAGATTTAAAGTCTGAATTGAGAGATATAAAGTCAGAATTGAGAGATATAAAGTCAGAATTGAGAGATATTAAGTCTGAATTGTGTGATATAAAGTCTGAATTGAGAGATGTAAAGTCTGAATTGAGAGATGTAAAGTCTGAATTGAGAGATATAAAGTCAGAATTGAGAGATATTAAGTCTGAATTGTGTGATATAAAGTAAGATTTGAAAGATATAAAGTCTGAATTGAGAGATATAAAGTCTAAATTGAGAGATGTAAAGTCTGAATTGAGAGATGTAAAGTCAGAATTGAGAGATGTAAAGTCTGAATTGAGAGATATAAAGTCTAAATTGAGAGATGTAAAGTCTAAATTGAGAGATGTAAAGTCTGAATTGAGAGATATAAAGTCTAAATTGAGAGATGTAAAGTCTAAATTGAGAGATGTAAAGTCTAAATTGAGAGATGTAAAGTCTAAATTGAGAGATGTAAAGTCAGAATTGAGAGATGTAAAGTCAGAATTGAGAGATGTAAAGTCTGAATTGAGAGATGTAAAGTCTGAATTGAGAGATATAAAGTCTGAATTGAGAGATGTAAAGTCTGAATTGAGAGATGTAAAGTCTGAATTGAGAGATGTAAAGTCTGAATTGAGAGATATAAAGTCTGAATTGAGAGATGTAAAGTCTGAATTGAGAGATGTAAAGTCTGAATTGAGAGATGTAAAGTCTGAATTGAGAGATGTAAAGTCTGAATTGAGAGATGTAAAGTCTGAATTGAGAGATATAAAGTCTGAATTGAGAGATGTAAAGTCTGAATTGAGAGATATAAAGTCTGAATTGAGAGATGTAAAGTCTGAATTGAGAGATGTAAAGTCAGAATTGAGAGATGTAAAGTCTGAATTGAGAGATGTAAAGTCAGAATTGAGAGATGTAAAGTCTGAATTGAGAGATATAAAGTCTGAATTGAGAGATATAAAGTCTGAATTGAGAGATGTAAAGTCTGAATTGAGAGATGAAAAGTCAGAATTGAGAGATATAAAGTCAGAATTGAGAGATGTAAAGTCTGAATTGAGAGATATAAAGTCAGAATTGTGTGATATAAAGTCAGAATTGAGAGATATAAAGTCAGAATTAGGAGATATAAAATCGCAATTGCTACTTTATTGCATTTAATTCTGAGAAGAAATTGAATTGTGAGATACAGTTTTTTTTTTTTGTTACCTTTTTTATTTTGTGGCTGAGCCAATTTTCAGCTATTTTCAGCCTTCATCCTCTAGTGTGTGTGGCGAATGGCTTGACATTTCTTCCAGGTACAGTTCTGAAACCACACTACAGAGCTGAAAAGAAAAGAAAATGAAAAATGTTAAAGGGAAGGTTCTGGAGAACTTCTGTGTGTTTCTTGGTTTTCAGAGCCCGGGGGTCCGTGAGAGAGAAGACATCCCGCCGGTCCCCTGCCGAGCAGGGCAGAGGTCGGCTCATCTTCCCCCGGCTCCTGGCTCACTCTTATATAATCATTTTATCCCCTCGAATTAAACAAACAGCCGCCTGCTGTCCGCACTCATGGGAACCTCACGCTATGCACATCACTTCAACAGCAAAATGCCTCATAATAATAGGCCCTGCTGAGGCCACCAGCGCTGGAAATCATCAGACTGATGTTATTTTATAATATAAAATCTATTGCGGTGTCCCAATTCGCCTACTTATACTACGTCCTGAAAGTATGTACTCCGTTTGTGAAGAAAAATACATATTTTGAGTGTGTAGCAGAAAAGTATGCAAGCTTTGGGACTACTACGTCATCTTTAACGGACTCTGTCGCTTAGTTACGTGCATCCCATAACCGTTTAAAACTGCCCTGTCAATCATCGTCAGATTCATCACAGTTCAAATCCTCCTCATTCAGTTTAATCTCCTGCCGTATCGGAGAGAAATGTAGCCGCTCGTCGATCTGCCATGTGTGTGTCTTTAATGCAGAGACTCTCCTTATGTGTTTGTAGTTTAAATATAATGATGCTTTTAAAAGTGAATGGCCAAACGTGTCATTACTAAAGTTCACAATGCTGCTGCAGGTGAAATATAATGTGGACAACACTGAATAAATATCTTTAGTCAGGTTAAATACTGATAATTGATCACTCAAACCCCTTTATCTAAACCTCTTAACCGGCGGAATCGCACATCCACCATGTTTGTAGTTTTTTTAACACTTTTTATCCGCGCTTGTAGTTCTAATCGAATCCTCATCCAACTCGCAATGGGTTGTGGGTAATATCAGCCGTTAGAGTGTGTGTCGATCTGAACTTCCAATTCGGACCGGAAATAGTAAACCATCCACGTATCTTTGGCATACTCTTTTCAGCATACTACGATTTGGGATATACTAATTCTATTTTCAAATGCTATTTAGTACGGATAGTGTGCGAATTGGGACACAGGGTGTGATCTGTGACTCTTGCCATTGATGGTTGCATGAAGATCTGTGTAAGGTTGCTGTTGGAGCATGAAAAAGCTCGATATATATTAGTGTCACTGTTTCTGAACTCCTGATAATAATTTATATGGAGAATAAAGGGGCGGGGCCTGGTTGAGTTAGTAGTTAGTAGTGTGTGTTATGGTAAGGGGCGGGACATTTTCCAAACACACTGGAAGCGCTTGACCAATCACAACACACTGCTCCAGCCGACCAATCAGAGCACAGCGTGCTTTTCAGAAGGAGGGGCTTCATAGAGAACAGAGCGTTACTGACAGACTGGGAAGAGAGGAGCCGCAACAATGGAGAATATGAGGAAGTAATAAACATTCAAGAAGGAAAACCTGCTCTAGGAGAGCAATGGTCTGAAGTTTTCTGAGTTTCAGATCATCCTGAAGGCCTTGATTATCTGGATCAGGTGTGTTTAATTAGGGTTGGAGCCAAACTCTGCAAGGCTGTGGCCCTACAGGAACTAAGTTTGAGACTGTACAGGCCAAAAACAAAATTAAGACCTTTAAGAATGAAGAAAAAGAGCCTCTTTAACATCAATAGACCCTTTCCATTTCACAAAAGGTTATTTCTTTGGAAGTCCACCAAGCCTCCGGGTATTTCACAGTGGATTTTGGACACAGTGTGCTTTTTGAAGTTGGAAAAAAATGTTCTAGGTAGTTATAGTGCTTTTTATGAAAAAATGAAAACTGTTTATATAACACATTTTCACTTCATTGAAACTTTGCCTGATGACTGAATACCTGTAAATTATCAATATTACTCCCTCAGTTTTTTTTCTCCTCTCTTTTGTTTGTATTGTTTTTGTATCCTTTGTAAAAAGGGAAAAATGTGGACTGTCTTCATTATGCCTGTTGTTTCAACTGATATGTATTTTACTTTACACAAAAAATGAAAAAATAAAAGGTTATTTCTAGTGGAGAAAAAGTTTTTTTAGATTAATAAAATATTTTTAGAGAAAATGTAGGAATTGATCACTGAAAAGTTGTTTGGGGAACCAAAAATGGTTCTTCTGGGTATGGAAAACACCCTTTAGGAGCCTTTATTTTTAAGAGTGTAGATGTAATTTACTCCACAAACATACTCACAAAAATTGCTTCTGAAGTCATGATAAAAAAAATAAAAAACAGCATTCTTGAGGGAAACTTGAGACACACACAAAAGTAGGGCATTGGGACGTTATACCAGGAAGATGAAGGAACACATGTCCTCGCATTAATATCGTCAGCACTATCTTCACGTCTGTCGGGTTATCATGTTTCTGACAGTTATCGAACCGGAAAAAAATAACACTCAGACAGTGTAAACCCTAACGCTTAAACCAGTTCATTGGTTTGAGTAGCTCAAATTAAACAAATTAGTTCAGAGAGATGTTTTTTTCTTTTGAGTTCTCAAAACTGACACATTTTAAGTAATCTGAACTGCTTCATTGTTTGAGTTTTATAAACTTGTTTCTTTTAATTTAGACCAACGTGAGATGAACCGAAACTGGGCTGGGATGCAGCATGCTTTGCCATGACACTCAAAAGGGACCGTGAATGCCAAAATGATATGCTTTTGTGCAAGATTAATGTTAAGAGGGAGATTTAGTATTAATGTATTGTAATGCTAGTTTAGACGAGTTTCTGTTATGTTAGTTATTTTGAGTTTTGCAGGATTTTTTACAGGTTTACAGTGAAAGAAGTGAAATCCAACTTTGCAAATACGTGCATTTCACGGATCATGATGTTTTGTGCGGCCTTACTAGTGTGTGTGTGTGTGTGTGTGTGTGTGTGTGTGTGTGTTTCTGAACACCTGCAAGCCAAGTTTTGCACCGAGGGTCACAGTAAGATGAGATTTGAAATATATTTAGGTCAATGGGTTATAGGAGGTTAGCAGAGCTGCAGAGTTTAACATCTGCGATGATCAGAATATCATCATCAGCATCTGTGACAGTTTCAATTTCAATGTGTGAATGCTTGAATCACGTTTGGAAAGAAAAACCAGCATGATGGTCCAGGCTGGTGGATGATGGTCTGACTGATGGACTAATAGAATACATATTCACCAGTAAAACATCCAAAATATCATACCAAAACACAAAATCCAGCCTTCCTGTAACTCAAACTGTACAACATAGCGCTAGCAAAGCCAAGGTCATGGGTTTGATTACTAGTGAACACTTTAACCCTAATAACATAGCAAAATTTAGGGAGGAAATGAGGTAATCAGCTGCATCAATGTCTTTAAGTAAACAAGCCCAAAGATTAGCTTTATTCTAATTAAAGGAATAGTTCATTTCAAAATGAACATTTCCTGATAATTGACTCACCCCCATCTCATCCAAGATTTCCATGTCTTTCTTTCTTAAGTTGAAAAGAAATGAAGTTTTTTGAGGAAAACATTCCAGCATTTTTCTCCATATAATGGGCTTCAAATGTCCAAATCAATGCAGTTTCAGAGGAAGAGCTTCAGAGGCTCTGACCGATCCCAGAGGAATAGAGTCAAATCTAGACAAACCATTGGACATTTTCAAGAAGAAATAAATAAACATTTTTAAACTCTTTAACCTCAAATGCTCGCCTTTCAGTGTTGTTCTTCTTCACGACGTATGACGCCATCATGTCGGAAAGGTTGCACGTGACGTAGATGAAGTTGAAAAACCCATCTCATGTTCTCCTCCAACTTCAAAATCATCCGTTTGTTTTAACACAGAGTCCACAAGGCCACGACTGTGACCTCTCTGACGTGATGACGCACAACACTGAAGTCGGGCGTTTTTGGTTAAAAAGTAGATCTTTTTTTTTCTTTAAAATGTCCGATGGTTTGTCTAGATCAAACTCTATTCTTCTGGGATCGGTCAGAGCCTCTGAAGCTTTCTCTGAAGTCCATCATATGGAGAAAAATGCTGGAATGTTTTCCTCAAAAAACGTACATTTCTTTTCAACTTAAGAAAGAAAGACATGAAGATCATGGATGAGATGGGGGTGAGTCAATAATCAGGAAATGTTCATTTTGAAGTGAACTTTGTATTAACGATAATAACCCTGCTCCCAGTGAAGTACACCACCACCACCACGGCCAGGAAGTAACTACAATGAGCCATGACATAAATCCAGGGAATTTTCCAGATGAACAGCAGAAATTAGCCGGGGAGGAATACGGGCATCTTTTGATATGAAGCTTTGGACCTGTAATCCTCTTACAGCCGAAAGAGCTCTGAATTCCTGGACCTGCAGGAGTAGCTGAGACGAACCTCTAAACGGCATCAAAACTTTCCATTAATATTGTAAAAGACAACCCGGATCCCGAGCATATGAACCCACTGACTTCTGGCAGGGGAACAGGATTACCGCGAATCAGAGGGATTCCTGGATAAACTGTCCTCGCTGTACATCAGATTCATAAAACTTGCCACAACAGACTAATATAAACAGATGCCATCATAATATCCTGCTATGAGATGATTGTATAACAGGGATGAAGCGCTACCAAACATCTAAAGCACATTCCCTTAATTCCCACAGGAAATCAGCTCTGAACATGGTAATAAAATACAGTATTTGTCGGCACGGTTCACAACTACGCAACAATGCTGTTACAATTTCCTGTGCAGGGACATTGGGGGTAAAGAGAAGGAAGTGACAGGATGAATAACACATGCCAAAGCTCTGTCTCACACTGCATTACCTCACACTATTGACCAAACAAGCGGTCACACAATCTATAGAGGTGCCCATCTCCTTTTTCAGCGGCGCTGGTTACCAAAATATTTTTCCATTCATTTCTCCCATAGATGGAGAGACAGCCAATCAGTTACGAGGTGAATCACAACACTGATGAAAAACTACTCGGGAGGATACAAATACAAAGACTGTGCAGTTAAAACGCCTTTCAAAAGTGACTGAAAAAACTACAATCCCATGAAGCATGTTGATCATATATAGACCGATCAGACATAACATTATGACCAATGACAGGTGAAGTGAATAGCACTGATTCTCTCTTCATCACTTGCTGTTCACTTTATTTAAGCAATTCATCTTGATTTAACACCATTATATGAGGTTTCTGGTTCAAATGTAATTGAGTCATGTTAAACTGACTTTAAACCGTCACTCTTTGACATAACTTGATGTTTTTATTTTGAAATAACATGATTCAATCACGTAACCCAATCAAACAGGACTTTCACTTCCCATCATGCTTTGCAAAGGGGCTGAATTTGGAGAGTAAATGTTTAAATAAACTGCTATTTTATGCATTTCTAACGAGATGAGAAAATGGAGAGAATTTTTATGTTTATTTAATGTTTAATGTTTTGTTATGTTGGTATTTAAAAGTGTTATGTTCGTGTTTTTGGACGTTACCATCGTGGTGAAGTGTAGAGCATGTGCTTGGGGTGAGGATCTGCTAATAACAATTAAAATAGTTTTAACAATAAAAAAAAATATTTTGGGCATGCCATGGATGTAAAAAAACCATCTAGCCAATACAATCTAGTAATGTGAAAGGTTTTTTAAATGTTGTAAAAAATAGCATTTCACTAAATAAAAATAATCAATTACACTGGATTACTTTATATATATATATATATATTCATTGCAGAGTAATTAAACTTAATAGTTTTGGACAAAATTAAGAATGTTAACCTGATTTAACTAAATGGCATTGAGTTAACTTTACGTAAAAAATTACGTTTACCGAAATAAACAATGTTAATTGAATTTAACATAACCCAATTAAGTGGAACCTGTTGACATAAAAAAATTAAGTAAATCCAACGTATCATTTTTTTGAGTGTGGGTGGGCTATATTAGGCAGCAAGCTGTCAGAATACACAGAGCAGCTCAGTTTGTTGCGTATGGGGCGGCAGAGCCGCTGACCAGTCAGGGTGACCTCTGACCCCTGACCCCCCCAAAAGCACCAACAGTGGCACGTGAGCATCAGCACTGGACCACGGAGCAATGGAAGAAGGTGGCCTGGTCTGAGGAATCACGTGTTCTTTTACATCACGAGGATGGCCGGGTGTGTGTGTGTGTGGCTTACCTGGGGAACACATGGCCCCAGGATGCACTATGGGAAGAAGGCGAGCCGGCGGAGGCAGTGTGATGCTTTGGCCAATGTTCTGCTGGGAAACCTTGGGTCCTCCATCCATGTGGATGTTACTTTGACACGCTCCACCTACCTAAGCATTGCTGAGACCATGTTCAGCCTTTCATGGAAACGGTATTCTGGTGGCTGTGGCTCTTCCAGCAGGATAATGCTCCTGACACAAAGCACAAACGCTTCAGGAATGGTTTGAGGAGCACGACAACCAGTTTGAGGCGTTGACCTGGCCTCCAAATTCCCCAGATCTCAATCCAAGTCCGATCCATGGAGGCTCGACCTCACAACTTACAGGGCTTAAAGGATTTGCTGCTAACATCTTGATGGAATTTTGTTGTTAAACACAGTATTTCCACCATATTCTCCTCTCTTCCCAATCTGTCAGTTATGCTCTGTTAAGTTCCTGTCTCTATGAAGCCCCTCCTTCTGAAAGGCACACTGTGCTCTGATTGGTCAGCAGGAGCAGTGTATTGTGATTGGTCAAGTGCTTCCAGCATGTTTTGAAAATCTCAGCACAAAAATGACTAACTGAAAATAAACAGAATTAAAAAAATATTAACAAAACTAAAATAAAAACTGCTGGTCTGAATACATTGTATACAGCTCAACTAGATTTATCAAGCAGCTTTTGTTTTCCAATGGCTACTTGTACGATTTGATCTCAAATGTGTTTCTTTCTGAACAATGTAATTTATCTCTGTGCACAAGGACGAAACCAGATCGGCGTCATCAGCTACTAAATGTGACATCCTAATGACCCAGGTGCTGCACACACAGATAAAAAAGAGCTGTGTTTCATTTTCATCTGAATCACATGACCGTGCAGCCCAGCCCGTCCCGCCCTTCCCGATGCATTTGGGAAATTTCCATTCCCTCTTTTGTTTTTCTCAAGGTTACGTTCACAGCGATTCACTGGGAGCCTTTCTGCCTCCTTATGTTTTTATAATTCAATGATCACCCACGGTCCGAAAGAAGACATAATATTACTATCCTGTTCCCTAGGTAAAACACCCACACCGGGTCACACTTAAGCCTATTATACAGGACTGTGGATTAACTGTGTCTCTCTTCCTGTTAAATGAGGCCAAAGACATGAACGCCTTGATCAGATGCTTACAGTGACAGTAAGTGACGGCTTGATCAGGAATCATCCCGTCTGTATCTCGCAGTCTCATTCTGGGAATCCAAGCAGTGCAAGTGGAAGCAGAGATTTAAAGGAACAGTCCACCAAAAAATGTACATGCTGTCAACCTTCAAAATCAATCATGTTCCCATTGCTCTTCTCCATATAGTTAACCGTTAAATGCATGAAGGTTTTACCATTCATTCTTACATATTCGGGTCTTTAGCAACCCGGATCTATATCTACGGTGGCCCAGTAGTACAGCCGTACTAAATTAAACCACAACACAACGAAATTGCCACAACACAACGGAAACGAGCCACAACACAACAAAAACGAGCCACAACACAACAAAAACGAGCCACAACACAACGAAATTGCCACAACACAACGGAAACAAGCCACAACACAAAAGAAACGAGCCACAACACAACGAAATTGCCACAACACAACGGAAACAAGCCACAACACAAAAGAAACGAGCCACAACACAACGGAAACGAGCCACAATACAACGGAAACGAGCCACAACACAACGAAATTGCCACAACACAAAGGAAACGAGCCACAATACAACGGAAACGAGCCACAATACAACGGAAACGAGCCACAACACAACAAAATTGCCACAACACAAAGGAAACGAGCCACAATACAACGGAAACGAGCCACAATACAACGGAAACGAGCCACAACACAACGAAATTGCCACAACACAACGGAAACAAGCCACAACACAACGAAATTGCCACAACACAACGGAAACAAGCCACGACACAACGAAATTGCCACAACACAACGCAAACAAGCCACAACACAACGGAAACAAGCCACAACACAACGAAATTGCCACAACACAACGGAAACGAACCACAACACAACGAAATTGCCACAACACAACGCAAACAAGCCACAACACAACGGAAACAAGCCACAACACAACGAAATTGCCACAACACAACGGAAACGAACCACAACACAACGAAATTGCCACAACACAACGAAATTGCCACAACACAACGGAAACAAGCCACGACACAACGAAATTGCCACAACACAACGGAAACGAACCACAACACAACGGAAACGAACCACAACACAACGAAATTGCCACAAC
Source organism: Pseudorasbora parva (assembly GCF_024679245.1). Lineage (NCBI taxonomy): Eukaryota > Metazoa > Chordata > Actinopteri > Cypriniformes > Gobionidae > Pseudorasbora > Pseudorasbora parva. Next base: position 41,847,444 of record NC_090191.1, read on the forward strand.
ACAACGAAATTGCCACAACACAACGGAAACAAGCCACGACACAACGAAATTGCCACAACACAACGGAAACAAACCACAACACAACGCAAACGAGCCACAACACAACGGAAACAAACCACAACACAACGAAATTGCCACAACACAACGGAAACGAGCTACAACACAACGGAAACTAGCCACAACACAACGAAATTGCCACAACACAACGGAAACAAGCCACGACACAACGAAATTGCCACAACACAACGGAAACAAGCCACAACACAACGAAATTGCCACAACACAACGCAAACGAGCCACAACACAACGGAAACGAGCCACAACACAACGAAATTGCCACAACACAACGGAAACAAGCCACGACACAACGAAATTGCCACAACACAACGGAAACAAGCCACAACACAACGAAATTGCCACAACACAACGCAAACGAGCCACAACACAACGGAAACGAGCCACAACACAACGAAATTGCCACAACACAACGGAAACGAGCCACAATACAACGGAAACGAGCCACAACACAACGAAATTGCCACAACACAAAGGAAACGAGCCACAATACAACGGAAACGAGCCACAATACAACGGAAACGAGCCACAACACAACAAAATTGCCACAACACAAAGGAAACGAGCCACAATACAACGGAAACGAGCCACAATACAACGGAAACGAGCCACAACACAACGAAATTGCCACAACACAACGGAAACAAGCCACAACACAACGAAATTGCCACAACACAACGGAAACAAGCCACGACACAACGAAATTGCCACAACACAACGCAAACAAGCCACAACACAACGAAATTGCCACAACACAACGCAAACAAGCCACAACACAACGGAAACAAGCCACAACACAACGAAATTGCCACAACACAACGGAAACGAACCACAACACAACGAAATTGCCACAACACAACAAAATTGCCACAACACAACGGAAACAAGCCACGACACAACGAAATTGCCACAACACAACGCAAACGAACCACAACACAACGAAATTGCCACAACACAACGAAATTGCCACAACACAACGGAAACAAGCCACGACACAACGAAATTGCCACAACACAACGGAAACAAACCACAACACAACGCAAACGAGCCACAACACAACGGAAACAAACCACAACACAACGAAATTGCCACAACACAACGGAAACGAGCTACAACACAACGGAAACTAGCCACAACACAACGAAATTGCCACAACACAACGGAAACAAGCCACGACACAACGAAATTGCCACAACACAACGGAAACAAGCCACAACACAACGAAATTGCCACAACACAACGCAAACGAGCCACAACACAACGGAAACGAGCCACAACACAACGAAATTGCCACAACACAACGGAAACAAGCCACGACACAACGAAATTGCCACAACACAACGGAAATAAGGTACAACACAACGGAAACGAGCCACAACACAAAGGAAACGAGCCACAACACAACGGAAATGAGCCACAACACAAAGGAAACGAGCCACAACACAACGAAATTGCCACAACACAACGCAAACGAGCCACAACACAACGGAAACGAGCCACAACACAACGAAATTGCCACAACACAACGGAAACGAGCCACAACACAACGAAATCGCCACAACACAACGGAAATAAGGTACAACACAACGGAAACGAGCCACAACACAAAGGAAACGAGCCACAACACAACGGAAATGAGCCACAACACAAAGGAAACGAGCCACAACACAACGAAATTGCCACAACACAACGGAAATAAGGTACAACACAACGGAAACGAGCCACAACACAAAGGAAACGAGCCACAACACAACGAAATTGCCACAACACAACGGAAATAAGGTACAACACAACGGAAACGAGCCACAACACAACCGAAACGAGCCACAACGAGCCAATCAACAAAGCGTTCAGTTCTTGCTCTGCAGTAAATCGCTGAGCAATTTCAAGTTTTGCTGATGATACTTACTATTCTTTTGTTTTCTGCCTGAGGTAACTATGAGTAAAACATCACTTTATCATTGAGGAATAAAGGTGAAATGCACTTATTTTGTCATTTATAAGATACAATTATTTAAAAGATAAAATTGCCACAAAAAAAAAAATATATACACTGTTACACGCCTTGGGTCATTAGTGACCCTTTACAATTTTACAAAAAAAGAGGGAAACAAGCATTCTTTTATATTTTTTCTTGTTATATTGTTTATAATGAATAGATTAAGGAATAATAAGAAGGTTAAAGTCTAAATGAACTTAACGAAAAATGAACGAGGAGGAGGGTATGAATGACATCCCGGGTCACTAAAGAGTTTAAGGGTTAAAAAAGAATCAAAAGTGCACATAATACTTTCATAGACAAATATTTCCAGCTAATGAACATTGATTAAAAACATTGACAGCCAATCAGAATCAATCTTGATTTAATGAGTGTGACCATTTAAAGCGCAGACGACAAAACAGCAGCGTGCTTATAATAAACAGACTGTGTTGGTCCGCTGGTGTTGACGCTAATACAGTTATCGGTCTTGGTGCGAACGGCCCTTTAGGTTTGTTTTCAGCACGAATTCTCGTATATTTCATTATGGTTCAACCATTACCTGAACACTGGCTGGTTTGACCGGGCCATACAGCAAAGCCATAGCAACACAGAACCACTTTCAACCACTTGCATGGCAACACCCTGGCAACCACTTCAAGTTGTGTTAAACACACATTTTCTACTTAAAAAAATAATCTGGTGGCATCTTGATATTATCTTTACACTATGTACACCATTCTTTTTTGTCCACAACTTTAAAATGGATTTATTCATGCATTTCATTTATTTATTGTTTAACACCATATCAGCATTCATGGCAAACTCAAGAATAATACACAACTAATCATACCACTTCAATGAATGGTATACAATAATTTAACAATATTATCTTTACAAACATAACAAAACATTAATAAATTCTAATATTTTCCCAGGAGAAACTTTTGCAAAAAGGAATTCAAAAGGAAAACAACAGTTAGATAATGGGACCACACATTTAAAATGTTCCAGACAGTTTTCAGTAGGCTTATAGATATTAATAGATCAATTAATTGATTAAAGACACTAATTTTCTGTTCTGGAACAGTTTGTGACAACACAAGAACATCTGCAGGTGTTGGTCTCTCCACTACCAGAACGGCAACATAACAAACCAAATCACTAAAGTAGGATTTGTTCCTGCACACTAACCGCATCTCCAAACAAATATTACAGTCTGTAAATTCAGATGCGTTTATGGCGGTTGATCAAAGTTGTGATTTAAGTCTGGACAGCATAGAAAGATTTTATGAGTGTGTCAGAACAATGCGGTAATTTTGCACATGACTGTTAGGTGTTTGATTCATGAGTTTCATAAACGGGTGCCAAGTGAGGTGTTAGACCCTCTAGCTCAGGTGTGAGTTATTGACACAAGTCTCTAATCAGAGGTTAGAAAGTTAGGACACTGATCACGTACATGGCGAGACAAATGAAGCCTCAAAGTGACTTAATAATTATGAATAATAATAATAATTTTAATTATAGAGTGTTTTTCAGGATACTCACAAATAAAAACAAATAAATAACAGCAATAAAAAAGCAACAAAGAAACAAGTGCGGCCGCCATCTTGAGAAATTTGTGTTTGGACGACCAGTAACTATATTTTTATGGCATCGCTGTGCTGTCGAAGAGTAATTAGCCAGTGAAGTGGTTAAGAGTTAACGAAAGTTATCATGAACATTTTCAGGTGTCATAACAAATGTCAGATGATTTTAAAACTAGCAATTTTTTCATAAATCTTTAAGATCTTACCCAGTGGAAACACAAACCGGAAACACAACGAAGGCAGTGCCGAAAGGGGCGGGGCTACACAGTAAAAAGAAATGGCAACTTTACACACAAAAAAACCTTACAAAACATCTAAAAACTTACATTAAAGTAAGAACTTGAGCCATTGTAGACTTAAAAGGTGCAATGTTTTCACATGAGACGTTAGGTAAATAAGCAATCACAGAAAATGGTTCAACAATAGCCATTCACATGGTCATTCATGTTCGTTTATTAAGTTACACTACAAACGAACTATATGCGATAATTACTCGTTTTTGGTAAATGACAGAGACCCTCGTTCATCGGAATTTCTCCCGAGTCGCGTCAGCTTTGTGGTCTGCGCGAGTCTACCGCTCTCGCGCCGTCGGTTAACCGCGAATTGGCGCGCGATTGGACCAACGTGTGTCGCGTAAAATGGACGCCGCCATCTTTGATACCGTTCGACTTTAGACATGTATTAATTATGTCTATGCCTTAAGCAACAGCTGCTGATGGAACAGCCCCTGGGAGTACATTTTTAATTGCTGTAGCCAAATAAATCACTAAGCAACAACAATAAGGAGGATGGCATACTTTAATAATTTGCACAGCAAATTACTGAGGGATAAAAACAGCTAACGTTAGTGATAAAATCTGGTGTTCGTCTACAAATATTATATGCTTTAACACTTGTTTATTAAAGGACAGTGTTTCCTTTGGGTGTTCACATAAAATCAACATCTGCGCATGTGCATAGCCTTTTCAATCTTCTGTGTACGTACTAACAAAATAAGTTTTTAACCCAGCGATTGAGTTGTTTTAACCTAGTGATTGGGTTGTTTTAACCCAGTGATCGGATTGTTTAAACCCAACGATTGGGTTGTTTTAACCCAGTGATTTGTTTTAACCCAGAAAATTGATTGTTTTAACCCAGCCATTGGGTTGTTTTAACCCAAAGATTGGGTAGTTTTATATTGTTTAAAAATGACTGTATTGCTTGTATAAAATGAACCCAAAATATGTTGAAAATTATTAAATTGCCTATTAATAAATGTTCACCTTTTGATTATTACCGTTGCCTCTTATGTTTCTGATTGTTTATTTTGGGCTTATTTTAAGCCAGCCGTATAGTAATTTTTAAACAATAGTTTGTGGTTAAATAAAACTACCCAGTTCGATGGAAAAAACTTTTAACCCAACCACTGGATTAAAATAATCAAATTTGGTAAATTTTCAACCCAATTTAAGTTGTCTTTAACCTAGCATATTTTTAGAGAGTACCTCAATACCCACTTACAAATACTTAGTTCAGCGTCACAGATAGATTGATAAACAGATGAGTGTTGAAATTCATTCAAAAGCTCCTGAGTCAACCTGACACAGCCGTCTCTGCTCACGTGACCTGTGCTGTTACTGCAGGTAAAGCATTGTTTATGTCCGTTTGAGAGCGTGCGTCAGAGAACCGGATCATAGTTACGTATCTGCAAGCAAAGGTGTGTGTGCGTGCTTGTGTGTGTGTGTGTGTGTGTGTGTGTGTGTGTGTGTGTGAGAGAGAGAGAGAGAGAGAGAGAGAGAGAGAGAGAGAGAGAGAGAGAGAGAGAGAGAGAGAGAGAGAGAGAGAGAGAGAGATAGAGAGATAGAGAGAGAGAGCTTCCCTCATGCATAATGCTGTTGTGGGGTCAAAATCACCCTAGTCATAGTGACTGAATGTTGATTTAGGATGTGTATGTGTCCTATTCATATATTAACCATTAGCATAGTATTCATAATTAATGATTGACTCTCTTTAGCTTCAGGATGCAGGGTTTTTATGTTGGACATCAAGTGTTGACACAACACAGTACCAGAATTAATTATCATACAAAAGTAAACAAAAAAACACCCTACAAATCAACCACAGGCCCAACAATGGATCCTTTGACCATTTCGGTGGTTCTCCGAAGCGTGAGTTGACTCAGTTGTATGTTGTATCTGGTCATTTATCCTCACTCTTAGTGCAGTGTGGGTCATTTTCTGTGAGCCTGTGTACACATGTTTTCTGACACACCCTGTCAAGCGAGGAAACACAATCCTTACACAACCTCATCGGTCTTAACTCTACATCTACAGCACATTCCCTGTGGATTGAGATTTGTGGAGTCATTTGTGCTGTAAATTGAGCTTTCATGGCACAGTTACCCATTAAATTAACTTAATGTGTCATCAGAGATTAAAAAAACAAAACAAAACAAAACACAACCAAAAAAACTAATTATTATATAGGCTACCTTGGAACAGTGTCCAGTGTTAGGAAAAGTTACTTTGAAAATGGATTACAATATCGTGTTACTCATTTAAAAAGTAACTTATTAGTTACTTTTTTCTAAAGTAATGTGTTTTGTTACTTTTTCTCACCTGGGCTGAGCTTGCTTGTTGTTTACATAACAAAAAAGTTATATTTTTGGACAAATGAAAAGGTCCCTTCACACCAAAATTTAAATAATAACCCTCAGGCTAAAGGAAATGCACATTCGCGTGTACAGTAGATGGCACAGCTCAAACAAACCTCTCAGCTACGGAAGAATAGGATGCAGTGGAAAAAAGTTTAACACTTGCTTCACCAAAAAAAACTTAATCTAACCATTTTTTCTAGTGGTTATACTGAATAATTTAAGGTCACGAAGACATTGGTCATTAAAGTGAGATTAAATGCATACTGTTCTATCGGGTTGAGCTCAGGACTCTGTGCAGGACTGTCAAGTTCCTCCACACCAAACTCCTCATCCATGTCTTTATGGACCGACGCTTTGCGCACTGGTGGGTCATGTTGGGACAGGAAGGGGTCGTCCCCAAACTGTTCCCACAAAGTTAGGAGCATTAAATTGTCCAAAATGTCTTGGTATGCTGAAGCATTAATAGTCCCTTTAACTGGAACTAAAGGGCCAAGCCCAAACCATGAAAAACAACCCGCACCATAATCCCCCCTCCACCAAACTTTATACTTATATATGCATACACTGCTTTATTTGGAATTCTTTATGCAATATTGTATATATTTTACACACACATTAAACACCACTTTGGGGTGCAAACATACCTATTGAGGTAGGCATAAGATACCTTTCTGGTTGTTTTGCAATAAATGTAATTGTATATTGTGTTGCTGTGATTTTATTTTGCCATAGTTTTAGTCTAAATCAAATGTAATTTACAAATTAATATAGTAATGAAATGAATCCTAATTTAAGCAGCTTTGCAACCAACTAAAATGAAGTTTTCATGATATAACATTTAATTTCAGATACTTCAGATAATTACAGATCAACTCAATTTAAATCTTCATGACTATCGAATTTAAGTTTAAATAGCTAAAGTGAAGTTTTTGATTACTAAATTTAATTAGCTGAGATAACATCCAAATAAGTAAAAAAAACATGCAAAAAGATAACAAAATATATTGAGTTGAATCAACCAAATAATTTTTACAGTGTATACACATAAAATTTAATTTATTGCTCTTGTTATCATGTTTATATTGAATAGATGGAGGAATACTACCCCAGGCATGCATTTAAAGGAGTGGTTGATTGCTTCCTACAAGATGCAAAACAAGTCTCTGATGTCCCCAGAGCGTGTTTGTGAAGTTTTAGCTCAATATAACCCACAGATAATTTTTATAGCATGTTAAAATTAAAACTTTTAGAGGGTAAGCAAAAACTTGCCGTTTTGTGTGTGCCCCTTTAAATGCAAATGAGCTTTCAGGAAGAGAGAGGGGCTTTAAGAGCTCATGTTAGCAGCTCCGATAACATCATGCAGACACACTGAAAACGACAGAATCTGTTCAGCCTTTTATGTCCAAACCAGAATGGGATAATGATGGTGAGACTCAAGAAGAAGTGACAACATGTAGAATGAGACAGGACGTTTCTGAAGAGTTAGTTAATTTATTATATAACTATCATTGATTAGCATATTCTGTCATGATAATCTCACCCCCTTTGTTGGCTGTTCCCACTAACCTGTGAATAAGCTTGTTGTAGTCCCTACCAGCTGTTTGTTAAAAAGAGATCTCTGTAAATAAAAATATCTCCCTTTGCTTTGAACTTTGAGCGGCATTACTTTCCAGATGTTGTTTATGCTCAAACAGCAACATTACACACAAACACACTGTTTAAAAAGTAATCATAATTAACCACCCCTTTGAGGTCACCACAGGTGGGACGCTTGGCACTCTTTTTTTGATGGCCTTTTCTTCATATCCTATATTTTAGTAATCATAAATTAGTTATCGTTTGAAAGCTTACGAACTCAAAATTCATAAGAGTTTTAAAATCGGACGTTGCGTTACCATGGAAACGGTGCTCAAATTTCTTCTAGCAGGCTCCTCCCCCTAGTGGGCGGTGTCATGTTTCATATTACAACATTTATTTTGACTACTTTATAATCAAAATCTTTTCTAATCTTGACACATATCGTCGGAAAGGTCAGAGTCTCAAGGTTACATATTTGGTGACTGTTTTGTGATGGAAGTGACATTTGGACAGAAATTTACAGGAAAATGCATCAAAAAAAATAATCAATGGAATGTGGATGATGCCCGGTGGCTGTTTTTGGTACTGAGCCTAAACAAAATCTCACGGGAACTTCAATTTTTGTGATATCAACTTCAAATTTGGACGGATACATGTCTTTGATTTTGTAGTAATTTTCAAGTAAACAATTTTTGTAAAATATATATTCTATATAAAATAAAAAATATTTAGTACAGTATTCTTCATACAGTTAATTTAAACTTCAACTTCACTTTATACTTTAATATTTTGAATTGCTTTCACTTCAACAATAATCTCCTGAGTGTTATCTTTAAAACAAGACCAACTGAGGTTTATATTCCAATGCATTCTTAAATGACAGCCATTTACGTTTGGATAGTGCATTTTCATGTCTCTTTTCAAAAAGAGGGGTGACAGTTAAGGGGTTAATGTGTGCGTCAGGGACTCAACACTCACTCAGGCATAAAGCAAGCAAACCTTACACAGATCACATTCGTTCTTAAATTCCATTGACTAATAAAAATGCTGTCAGACAGGTGTGGTTTTAATCAGGCATCAGAGCTTCATGCACGATGATTACAGCATGAATAAAGGTATTGTGTGAAGATAATGGAGCTGAAGGATGTCTTTTGCAGGTTGGCTGCTATAGGATTTATCAAACGAAGCGCTGTTATTGATACTTCCTTACATCTTCCCAACATGAATCGCCCATTAAATTCAAAATTTTCCTTCCTTGTGTTGACATGTCCAAGAAGTCGGCATGCTCAGGACACAACGCCTCATCTCGGGTCACTGCTGCTTGTTTAGACAAGTTTTGTGGGACGTCCCAGAAGAATGACCCACACCTGAGATTTCCCTGAATAAAGGCGTTGTCAATAGTATTTAATTGGGCAAAAATGCATATGTGTGGGCGTTGTGAGTCAGCGATATCTCAAAACTTGATTCTGTAGGCTCTATAATGCTGACTTTACACACCGTTGTGCTGCTGAGGCGGTAGAAACGCAGTTTTAGCTTTAATAGAGCTTGATGATGAACAGCGCTATTATGATCCACACACAATCCTGCTGCTTTTTCAGTCTTGTGTGATTTTGCACAGAGATTGTATATGTTCTAATACTCCTCTGTAAAAAAAATATTGTGATGGTAAAAGACTGTAAAAATGCTACGGTTAAAAACAGTGAACTGGTTAACAGAAAGTTTCCGTACTATATACGGTAAATAACTGTAATAGATACATTTACATTTAAAGGGGCACTATGTAATTTTTTTTTCAGTAAAATACCCCAAAAGCACTTGAACAGTGTTATATATTTTGTTCAGTTGAGTTCTTACACTGTAAAAAACTTTTGTTGGTTTAACTTAAAAAAGGAAGTAACCCGGTTGCCTTAAAATTTTGAGTTTATTGAAAATGAAAATGTGAGTTGATACAATGAAGGAAATAAAATTTTACATAGAAACTCAAAATATTATTGTATCTGAACCACATAAAACATTTGATAAATCATGAAAATAGCACTATGGCTGCGTCATCAGAAATAAAACACACACAATTACCCAATATGCTTACAAAATCTTTTAATAATATTTTAATAAAGGTTGTCGAATCTCAAAAAATGTTCATTGTAATAACTTAAATTTTAATTTCAATGAACTAAAAATTTTAACGCAACCAGGTAACTTATTTTCTAAATCATTTTTATAATTGTAATGCTAGTTTAGACGAGTTTCTGTTAAGTAGTTTTTTGTAGCTTAGTTTGAGAACAGATGTATGTTAAATGAGCAAGCGCTATACTAAAGCATTGTGTAACTTAGCTAGGTGGCATTTATTGAATTAGCTCGTTAAAGCCATAGATATCCATAATAAAGGCTAGATGTCTTACGGCGGAGTCACCATCGTCATCACCGGCGGCCATCTTGTCACAGGCAAGCTTTCTGTTGGGCGCTGTGGGACCTGATGTAAGATGAGTGATCTGTACGAACATAAATACTCTTATCTCGCTGAAATCTTGACGGATTTACAAATGGTTTGGTTTCTTACAAAGGTTATTAACATGGCTACACATCTGGATGCTTTAACACGTTGAAATTGCAGCTTTTTGTTTCGATAAACGACTTAATTGTGCAGATTGTGTACTTCAGTACTTCACACAATTATTCTGCTCGTTTCCTAAGAAACTACAGGGTCTCAGCTTTCTAAAGAGGT
>NC_090191.1:41860523-41865523 GCF_024679245.1 Pseudorasbora parva
ATTAATATATATATAAATATACACTTATTTATCTGATGTTCTTTCATCTTTGCATTAATAACATAACTACGGTAACACTTTCATCACCAGTGAAAACACAAAGATTGACATCGTTTCACATTTCTTTATTTTTCATGTTACATATGGAAACAGCTTCAGCGATACAAAAATCCCCCAGTGATGTGGCAGCTCCCGATTGGTCGAGCCGCAGGAGGCCGCAGCCGATTGGCCGTGGGTGTTTGTTTACGTGTGGATTGTTTGTGATGGCAGCCAGAGAAGCACTGGGATATTGAGAAGATTTCACATTTTACCAAAAACACATGTAAACTGTTCAAGTTCGTACATTCAATGACAATATTGATCGTTACAATTTTCCCTGAAGGAAGCGCCAGACACAGAGCTGGAGGTGTTCACGCTTAAAGTCGTCATGAAACAACATTCAACACATTTTACCTCCGAAATTAACTAATGTGTACGGAAGCGTATTGCATTCAATTGAGGGAAGAAAAAAAAAATTGACTCTTTTTCTGAATTAATGACAATTATCTCAGAATTACGAGATCATTTTTAATGGGAAAAAGTTTTTGATCCGTTAACTCAATAATTCAGAAAAACAGAGCAAAAACGGTTTAAACGAAAAATTCTCATAATTCTGAGATTATTAACTCAGAGTACATTTTTTTTCTCAAGTGAATGCAATACGCTTCCGTAAATGTCATGTCGACTTTAAAACACGTATAAAACTCGCAGATGTAAACAGTGGAAGACAAATACTGCTGAGAAAAACACAATCTGCAGGCCAAACGCTTGTCTGTGAGTCTCTGTACCATTTCAGCTGCTAACTAAATCAAGTAACATACACACAAAAAAACACACAACTCCATTTTTCAGTTCGTCATAAAAACCGTGGAGAAGGATCAATAGAAATACAATGGCTTTTCTACAAATTTACAAAAGAAAAAGGCATGATGGCACCAACATCTAAAATATAATACTAAAACTCTACTGGTGAACATCTGATGTGTCATCCCTTCCAAAAAAAAAAAAAAAAACACTATTTACAAACCATATACATATATATATATGTCCAAAAAGACCATGTTTGTGATTTAAAACATGCAAAAATACCATTTCATTTGAAATATTTGCTTTATGAGTAAGTAGATCACCAAAGGATCTTTAAATATCGTCCACTTTGGCTGAAGCGGCGCTCGCAGAAACCCGTTCAGCACGGATGGAGACTGTAAACGTCGTTGTTTTTCTCCAGCAAGGCAGTGTAGTCGGATAAAGCACGGAAAGATGGCGAAGGCACAATCTCGGATTGACAGTACAAGCTGATTTGCTCACGGACCACGTCCCTAAAGAGGACCTATTCTGCCTGATGTCATTTATTTGGCTCTACTAGTCGGTTTTCTTGCATTATTTCCTCATATTCTCCATTGTTGCGGCTCCTCTCTTCCCAGTCTGTCAGTAACTGTTTAGTTCCTGTCTCTATGAAGCCCCGCCTTCTGACAAGCACACTGTGCTCTGATTGGTCAGCTGGAGAAGTGTGTTGCGATTGGCCAAACGCTTCCAGCGTGTGGGAAATGTCCCGCCCCTTAGCGTACCTCACTAGACTGTATAAACCAATGGACGTAGAGTCTGTGACATCACTCGTAGGTTTCTGACGACGTTTTTGAAGCCCAAAGTGGGCGGAGCCAGTCAATCGCCATCTTGATTGCGCGTCACTCTTGGATAACCGAAAATGGGCAAAGAGGCGGGACGTGGGTGGAGCCGAGGTGCCTGGTTTCTGAAACTACAGCAGCGGCAATCCACCTGTCACTCAAATAGCCACGCCCTTAATTATGCAGAACTTTAGGGCTTAATATAATTTAAACGAATGAGTTTAAAAAAAAAGAAATTCACCCATGAAAGGCAACATTAGCCGTATAGACCAAAACCACTTTAAACATATATTTTTCTGCTCTAAAGTTGGGCATTTTAACATTGAGGTCTATGGGGTTGTCCCTAGTGGCCAGGTGATGAATTGCAGTTTTAGGGCCATATTTTAACGATCTGTGCACATGGCACAGGTGCACTTTGGCCGTGTCCAAATCCACTTTTGCTAATTTAACGTCGGAAAAAGCGGTCGGCGTATGGTCTAAAAGGGTCGTCCCTCATCTCCTAATGAGTTGTGTGTGTGTTTTGGGCGTTATGTACAATAAACCGATCAGAGTCTCATCTCCCTTTCCCTTTAAAAGCCAGTTGCGCTCGTGTCATGGCGGATTCGCTATTTACATGCGAGCGGAAAGACTGAACGCTTCTCCACAGAGGAATCCTTTTATTTTTAATACTTGGCATGTGTGTGTAATAATCAGAGTGTGTGTGTGTTATTTAAAGGCTCATATTACTAACACACCCTTTAAATAACACAGCAATACTGCACTATTGACTTTAGAGCAGGTGTGTGTTGGTCAATGGTCAGTCGTTTTCAGTTCCTCACAGTAGCAACACACACCAACAATGCTCCTGAACATCCCATGGGGGAACACACACACACACACACACAAACAGGTGGGGGAACAGATGTGCCAGTGCATTTGATAATTAAACAACGTGGAGCTGGATGTTAACATGAGAACTGCGTCGGGCTGAAACTAGCAGAAAACATTTGTGTCACGCCTGGCGTATAATAGGGCCCAATGTCACTTCTATGTTGGATTCAAGATTAAAGAGAGAGACCAGAAGGTCGCCGCTCGGTTTCAAAACACTACCAGCTAACTCAACCAGGCCCCGCTCCTTTATTTTGTGCATTCATGGGCGTCAGAACCATTGTGTGTGTGTGTGTGTGTGTGTAGGGGACAAGACCCACCCCATTTTTAGGACCAATGATAATGGGCCCACTCACTTTTATCGTCTCTAATTCAGCACGTCTGTTTACCTACCCCTTAACCAAGAAACACTTATTATTAATCATGTTAGATGCTTTATTTCCACTTTTCTAATATTTTCTCCATTTTTATTGAAAATAAACGCCTTTCCGATCTGATGTGTGATGGGAAAAGGGAGTAGAGCGAGTGCGGCAGAAGGCGGATTCGAACCTCTGATCGATTTGCGTCAAAACTTGATGACGTGTCTTACCCCTACACTATAGCCACGGTATATAACTCATAGATTTCCGTAATTTTGTCATTCCATGTGCGCATTCATTATTTAAATGAGGAATATTGTGAGCTGTTCGTTTTCAAGACTACAATGGAGGTGGAGGTTGAGAAACAGTAGAATAGGTCCTCTTTCTCATGAGCTCAGGTCAGGGCCTGCAGATTCTCCTAAAAACTCAGCACTGCCCGTTTGGCGTGGCATTCGGCCGTTCATACATCTCAACTCCATTTGAGAGCCGACTGCAGATGGACAAAAGCACGTGAGGAGATCGAGAGTGCAAGAAAAAGACTGAGATTCTTCATGAGACCCAGCATTCACGGAGCTTCGAGACTTTCAGATCCTCTAAACGAGTCGGCGATCTGGCTTTAGGCATCAGTTTGAGAGCGGAGCTTTTGTGGACCGACTGTTCGCGCAACCTCTTCATTTTGGTACAAAAATGTTAAAATTGGACCCCCCCCCCGCCCCTTCTCAAAGAGGAAATATGATTTTAAAAAATAATATTAAACAAGAAATTCCCTCAAAAATGAAAATGATCACCATTTACTTGCCTTCACTGCAAAAAATGCTTTTCTTACTTAGTATTTTTGTCTTGTTTCTAGTCCAAACATCTAAAAATTCCTACATTAAGAAACATTTACTAGACTTGCAAAAGTAATTGTCTTGTTTTTAGAAGAAATAACTCAAAATGAAGAGAGTTTTTGCTTAAAATATGCAAAATAATCTGCCAATGGGGTGAGAAATATATTAAAACAACATTATTTTTCTCACCCCATTGGCAGATTATTTATCTTATTTTAAGTAAAAACTCATTTTGAGTTATTTCTTCCAAAAACAAGACAATAATTTGTACTTGTCTAGTAAATGTTTCTTAATGAAATAATTTATTGATATTTAGACTACAAACAAGACAAAAATACTAAGTAAGAAAAGCATTTTTTGCAGTGTTCAATTCAAGCAGGTTTTGCACGAGGAGAAAATGACTGAAATTGCATCTTTGAGTGAAATATTCCTTTCAAAACACAACTATTAGTGACCAATAAAGTCAGCTAATAAAGTCAGATTATGAAAACTTAGTTGGCATGTCTTGATAAAAATGCAGAAGTGCTGATTTGATGAACCCCGCCGCCCAGCTCTCTCTCATTTCACATCTATCTGAGAGTCGGAGAACTGAAAGCATCAGGCGAGGGCTAGGAGAGGGAGAGAGAGAGGGAGAGCGGCGGAGAGAGAGAGCTGAAGGTCCGAGAGTTGTGAGATGATCCCTGGATGAAGCGGCTTCAGGAGACTGATGAAGATGAAGATGATGAAGGGCTAGTGGGCACCTTTAGAGCCGGGCGGGTTGTGGATCCAGTCCAAGGTGATGAGAGACAAACTGCCGATCATGAAGAAGACGCCAACCACCAGGAAAATGGCCGCCTGTAGATAATATAATATAAATGGAATTAATAATAATAATATTAGATTTTATTTATAATGCCCTTTTCATTCCGAAGAATCTTAAAGTGCAACAATGGAAAAGGGAAGGAAAAAAACCTCTTGGGTTCTTCCTTTAGGAGTCACGCTCAGGACCTTTGCAGAAGAACCCCAGAGGGTTAATAATAATATTATATATATATATATATATAAAAGATTCAACAATTCTGATTCGAATGTGTAAATCCTTAGTCAGGGACACTCCTAATATATATATCTGAGTTTGTCACATCCGAAAATAAACACCAGTTGAATATAATGGCTCTGTTGATCATTTGAACCTCTAATATTATAGTTTTGTACTAAATGTATTCTGAAAGCAGAAGACGAAACATATTTATAATATTTCCTGTACTTACAGATATTTTCTGAGGAGATCTTAAGGGTAA
>NC_090191.1:41868023-41903023 GCF_024679245.1 Pseudorasbora parva
CACACACACACACACAGAATGGACCCGGAGCAGGTGAGCGCAGGTCACAGGACCCAAACTGATCCGCTCAGAGCATGAGAACCAGCTCACACTAGGGCAAAGTTCATCTCACACACACACACACACACTCGTGGGTGGGGCTGAAGACGGGATTACAGTGTAACCGTGCGGTAGAGTTGCATCAGCCAGAAGCAGCAGGAAGTGTTTGACACGATCACTTCATAAATGCTCTGGAACTTTCCTCTCA
The DNA here is from genome assembly GCF_024679245.1 of Pseudorasbora parva. NCBI lineage: Eukaryota > Metazoa > Chordata > Actinopteri > Cypriniformes > Gobionidae > Pseudorasbora > Pseudorasbora parva. The sequence goes on from NC_090191.1 coordinate 41,868,271, forward strand.
AAAAGATACAATTACAGCGACTCCACTAAACACAGATCAGACGAACCTCCAGTACCTGGAGGGATTTCTTTAGAGCTGTTCGTTCATGCTACAAAATCTGTAAAAAAATGCCACAATGTAAAAAAATCCAACTTATGTTTTGTATGACAAATTCAGCTTTTAACGTTTATTCAGCTATTTAACATGAAAAAAGTTGAGATAACTCAAACAAAGTTTGTACAACTATTGACCCTAAGGAGAGAGAACTCAAATGTCCTGCAGCTGCACTGTAAAAACATTATTTAGAAAATGAGTTACCTGGTTGCCTTAAAATTTTGAGTTCATTGAAATTAAATATTTGATTTAATACAGTGAAATTTTTTTGAGATTCGACAATCTTTATTCAAACATTATTACAAGATGTTGTAAGCATTTTGGGTAATTGTGTGTGTTTTATTTCTGATGACGCAGCCAAATTGTGCTATTTTCATGATTTATTACAATTATTATGTGGTTCAGATACAAAAATATTTTGAGTTTCTATTAATTAAAAAAATGTCCTTCATTGTATCAACTCAAATTTTTAATTTCAATAAACTCAAAATTTTAAGGCAGCCAGGGTACTTACTTTTTTAAGTTAAACCAACAAAAAATGTTTAGTGGGGTTGCCTTAAACTTTTAAGTTTTCTCTACTTTTTTTTCAGTGCAGTGGGGTTTATATATATATTTTAAAATAATTGTATAGTTTGATACAAACTGTTTTAATTATTAACAATTTGCATTCTTTGCAAATGTGTAATTTGGGAAAATGTGTATATATAGATATAACTTTAATATATTACTAATCAATACATATTGATACTAGGGATGCAATAATACAGTTTAGTCCACGATTCAATACATAGCTCGGATTAACCACGGTTTTCGTTTCGGTTCGCTTTTTTACTCTTCTATTCTTAGGCGACAGGAACAGAAAGAGATTTAGGAGAAAATGTTTTTATTGCATTACTCTTTCTTTATTTTGCATAAAAGACTTGAAAACCCTTACTTAAACTTAAAACTTTACATTAAAAACCCTTGTACACATTCCTAGTGTATTGTATAATATAAAATAAATATATATATATAAAGATTTACAGTGGTAGCTCAGAGATGATCAGTAGTATTTAAGTATGAAATTGAATGAATAAATGTAGGCTAAAATTAAAACTACACAGTCTTCAATATACAACATTTATTAAAAGCTACTGTATTAAAGGTCTTTTGTTTTTTTTATCACCATCATTCTAGAGTTGACCTGTCCCTTTAAGGACAAGTGTTCACTATAGGCTCTCTCATATATAGACACGATTTTACTTTCACTTTAGACATAACCGACTGTGTTTATATGTTAACCATGTGTGTGTTTGACAGTATTAGCGCAGTAAGACTGTCCAGTAATCACGAGTGTGTGACAAACGTTTAGTGCGCGCTCAATGAAAAACAGTGCATAAGCACGCAAATTAAATGTTTAACAGGCAAGGCTTTAAAACGCGGCTAACACCCGCTAACTTTAGTACATATGATCGGTTATATCAGCGCTTAGACTCACAGGCACACTTAAAAAGAGCCGAAATAAACTGAGAGAAATATTTCAAACGGAGAGAAATGGAAATAGTGATTTAAATGCGAAACCGAAAAAACTGCAATTCACAAGCGCGTGTTGAACCGTGAATGGCGTACCGAACGGTTCAATATTATATTGAGTATTGTGGCATCCCTAATTGATACACTATACATTTTGATATTACATTTTTTTAATTATATTTTAATACACTTGTTTATATTTCATTTCATTTATATAAATATATATATATATATATATATATATATATATATATAATAATATTATTATATTTATTATTATTATTATATATATATACATACATACATACATACATACATACATACATATACACACACACACACACACACACACACACACACACACACACACACACACACACACACACACACACACACACAAAATACAAATAATTAAGACATGAAGCTAGACAGAGATAATACATAATTTAAGAGGTAAGTTGATTGATGGATTTCTCAGTTATGGTTTAATAACTACGGGTGGGTTCGTCTGTAAACTCTCAAAGTAACACACGGGTACTAAAGCCGACGGCAGACGGATTCGGGAAAATAACCGCCTCTGATCCGAAAGCTTTTAATAAAGAGACGCTGCTCCGAGACTCTGAGGTTTTTTTGCCGTCACTGCGGTGCGACATTTCTGTCTGACGGCTCGAAGTATTCGGCATCTGACCGTCAGACCCAAAGTGTGACATTTTCCCAGCGACCCGTCCTGTCTGAGAGCAGAGCTGGACCGTAACCAAGAACATTTACTCGAGGACTGACACTAAAGGGTTAGTTCACCCAAAAATGAAATGTCTGTCCTTAACCCCCTAATGTCGTTCCACACCCGTAAGACCTCCGTTCATCTTCACACACAGTTTAAGATATTTTATATTTAGTCCGAGAGCGTATGCAAGTGTATGCACACTATACTGTCCATGTCCAGAAAGGGAATAAAAACATCATCACAGTAGTCCATATGAGACATCAGTGGGTTAATTAGAGTCTCTTGAAGCATCCAAAATACATTTGGGTCCAAAAATAACAAAAACTACGACTTTATTCAGCATTGGCTTCTCTTCCGGGTTTGTGTTCAATCCTCAAATAAAGATTCAAACGGTTATGAATCAGCGAATTGATTCATGATTCGGATCGCCAGTGTCACGTGATTTCAGCAGATTGACACGCGATACGAATCATGAATCAATTCACTGATTCATAACCGTTTGAATCTTTATTTGAGGATAAAGATCATGAATCAATAACCGTTAAAAAAAGCTGTAATTAACATGGAAAAGACACCTTTTATCCAAGCGGCACCTCCGCAGTTTCTCTTGAAGCCGATACATCGCATGTAGGTAGGACACGGTGTAACAACTTTCCTCTAATATTTTTAGTTTTTTTTTAGGGTTTTTTCCCCCAACTTATTACACTTGCGGAGTTCCGGGTCAAAAGTGACCCGCCTACAGCTTCTAAATCTCTTGTAATGCTATGCTATTGGATTCAATTTAACCAACTTGTTTTCTGTCAGTCAGCCGAGGTTAAAGGGGTACTTCAGCGCTGGGAAGATGAATCTGTATTTAAACTGGGTCATCAATGCAGTAGAAATGTGAAATTATTTTTGAATTTGGTGTCTTCTAAACTGAGAAAAGACAGAAAATTCATTTTTGTCTCATTGGGATGAAAGACTACAATTCCCAGAATGCTTCGCTGCCCTGTGAGGCCGTTCCCAAAGCCACCGCTACTAGATTACTGTGACTGAGTTGGAGAAGACACTACGATTAAAAACTGAACGTGTGTGTTCAATATAACGAGTGAGTGTCACAGCACTGAGCACTAACTGCAGGAGTCAGATAAATGAGCTGATGAGCTCTCGTGATGAGAGCTGAGGTCATCGCGACTACACTCATGGCATACATTCACAACGCCAGTTCAGTCTGGCGCGTTTCAGTTCATGACTTTGCAAGCTTAACTTTCATAGAAATTAATTTGCGAAGTTAAAAGACTTCCATTGCTCACCATCGCTCCGTTTAAATGAGTGCCTGTAGCTGAGCTGAGCTGTGAGTGTGATCTCCATCCCTCATGCGCGGGTTCAAAACATGAGGAAATGGCTCCCTCTGCTGGCTGTAGTCTTTAGCCTCTGGTCAAACATTCCTCCTATGATGCAACTATCGTCAATTTGCATCATAGGAGGAATTTTTCCAGAAATAAACTGCATAAATCTCTGGTCTCAGGGGGATATGAGGGGGGAAAGCACAATCATTTGAATATACTCCAGGGTTTCTACTGATACAAAGCCATATGCTAATCGCTGAAGTAACCCTTTAAGTACGATTGATCTGAGCTCATGCACCTTTTAAAAGTGACATTAATAATGTTACAAAATATCCTATTTCAAACAAAATGCGGTTCTTTTGAACTTTCTATTCATCAAAGAATACTGAAAAATAAAATGTATGACGGTTTCCACACAAACATGACTGTTTTGAACATTGATAATAGTCATAAATGCTTCTTGAGCAGCAAATCCTCATATTATAATGATTTCTGAAGGACCATGTGACACGGAAGAAGCTAAAAAAATTCAGCTTTACATCACAGGAATAAATTACATTTCAAAATATATTTATTTTAGATTGTAATAATATTTCACCATTTTTATTCTTTAAGAAACATCAAAAAAGTGTGTATATAATTAAATCCTGCTCTGAATGTAGTGTTATTAGTTATAATAGTGCATATTGAAATATATTACAGTGGTATGTAGTGTATCTTTAAATCTGTCATTCTGAGGATTTAGTTTTTTGCTTGCCACAGAAACAGGCCACTTCTGCTTTTATTTATTTAAATACTATAATCTAAGAAATGTCTAAAGCATATTGTGGCCCTAAATAGCTTAAGTGTAGTTGTGTGCCTGTTGTTTGTAGGGCAGATAGCTACACTTTCAACCGCAGTGTTGTTTAATTACTCTAAAAGAGCAGCTTAACATGCTAGTTTCAAAGAAACGCCTCTGAAAATAGTTCCTGAGTTCACAGAGGAAGCTAGACGAGATCCGTCACAGCCACAAAACCAGATCAAGACGAGCTCAGATGTGGGTTCTGGTGGAGAACCAGCACAGCCGCTCACACACACCTCAATAAAGGACATAACCTCAATATTACGAGAAAGATTCAGGGTCAAACTGGCGCTGTATGGAGCCGTAGTGTTACTCTCAGCCTGCTGGGATCATGTGACTGAAGCTGACGTGACCTTTGAACCCGGGCTGCACATGAATCGCACCTTCCGCCTTCGGACAGACCGGCATAAACACAGGGTCAAAGCACAGACGAACACAGAGATGGCTACAATAAATATAGAACAAATTGTTTTACATTTAATTTATTAACATTAAAATGAAGATATACACACTCTAACATTAACATGAACTGACATTAACATTAAAATGAAGATATACACACTTAACATCTAATTTATAAATTTATGAATATATTAATTAATATATCTTAAATATATCAAATCTAAAATAATATTTAAAAAGTATATTAGTTGTAATAATATACGTGTAAAATGTTAAAAAAGTATATATTATATGTATATATGCACTTTTTAATATATGTGTGTTATATAATTTAATCTATCTATCTATCTATCTGTCTGTCTGTCTGTCTGTCTGTCTGTCTATCTATCATATGATTATATAAAAAAATACAACACATTTAAAAATTATATTAATTTGTAACAATAAAAGTGTAAAATGCTTTTAAAATGTAAGTATTTTAATGTTGTAAATATATTTAAATGCATATATTCACAATTTATTTAATATATATTGACATATATTATCATATTTTAAAATAATAAAAAGTATATAATTAGTTTTTAATAATAATTGTGCAAATAAATGAAATATTTGAATGCATTAAAAGTGAACAAATGCATATTTAAAAATAAATATTAAAATAAAATCTGTTGTATACATTTATAATATATCATATTTAAAAAATATTAAATATTAGAAAGTATATAATTAGATTAGCTTTTAATAAAAGCGTGAATAAATGTTTTTCAAATGTAAATATTTTAATATGCTACGAATGAATATATTAACATTGAATATTAAATGTAAAAAACAACATCTATTATATAATTAAAAAGAATATATATATATATATATATATATATATATATATATATATATATAAACATATAGGCACATTAGTGTATATATATATATATATATATATATATATATATATATATATATATATATATATATATATATATATATATATATATATATATATATATATATATTATCTTAATTCAAACAGAAAACAACATTATTATTATTATTATTTTTTTTTTTTTTTTTGGCAGATTATTTATCTTATTTTAAGCAAAAACTCTCTTCATTTTGAGTTATTTTTCCCCAAAACAAGACGATAATTTGTACTTGTCTAGTAAATGTGTCTTAATGTAAGAATTTTTTGATATTTAGACAAAGACAAAAATGCTAAGGAAGAAAAGCATTTTTTGCAGTGAGTAAACTGAACAGAAAATAAAGTTCACCTAATCTAATAATTTAACAATAAACTTAACTGTAAAAGAAAAAAGTAAGTTTTTTTTTAACAGTACGCTTTACTCTGCAGATTTATTAAAAGTGCAATAAATCGAACACTCGCGTGGTCATCGGGAGAAGCGAGGCGATGTGTGGCCTCATCGAAACAAGCATTTGATACACACGTGAAACTGGAGCTGAACAGCCTCGCGGCCCTTTATAAGGACACACACACACACACACACACACACACACACACACACACACACACACACACACACACACACACACACACACACACACACACACACACACACACACACACACACACACACACACACACACACACACACACACACACACACACACACACGTCACTGCTCATGAGACTAATGTGCCCATTAATGGCAGAGCCTTGATTCAGAGCCCTGTGACATCATCAACGGCACGTCCTGTTTGAGCCAATCAGAAACACCCGTGGCCTGTCAATCACTGTGCACATTTACATGACTGATAGGAATATATGTGACCCCGAACCATAAAACACAAGGGTCAATTTTTTTGAAAATGTAGATTTATACATGATATGAAAGCTGAATAAATAAGTTTTCTAGGGATGTGTGGTTTATGTGTGAAAATCTGGAATCTGAGGGTGCAAAAAAATCTAAATATTGAGAAAATCTCCTTTAAAATTGTCCAAATGAAGCTCTTATCGATGCATATTACTACTACTAATACATTTTTCAGTATTAATGTCGATATCAGTAAAAATGTCTTTACCATTATTGGTATCATATAATTATTATTGCGATGTAATGATTAAGTTACTTATCGTCCTCAAGTGTAATGATATGAAGTAATTTTTTGAAAACAAAAAGGAAGCTCATTATGTTATGTTATATGATTTATGTGAAATGGGGGTGAAATTAAAAAAAGTTCTTCCCACTTCTTTATGGACAAATGGGAGAAAAAACAATGTTTGTCTGGATTACCGCACAAACTGTCAAAAAAGATGCGATTTATGTTTCATTGTATAAAAATGTTCACTTGCACAAAATAAATATAAAATCAAATCAATTTTTGATATATTTATGGTAGGTAATTTACTAAATATCATCATGGAACATAATCATAATATCCTAATGATTTTTGGCACGAAAGAAAAATGTATTATTGTGAGCCATACGATGTATTGTTTGGTTATGGGCACAGATGCACCCGTGAGACGTTTAAAAGTGAAAAAAACGTCCCGTCCGTTCAGTTTTTTGTTAGTTAGTGTTGCCTGCACATCTGACTCAAGGTCTCCGTGGCCCTCAGACGAAACAAAAGAAATCCTCCCACAACGGTTTTGACATTTAAGAGCAACTCGAAGGCCAAGAACTCCTTGGAAACACCAAATGTCACATCTCACAAACTCCACAACCCCTGATCTAAGCCTCATCACACCGCTTCAGGCTTTACATCAGCCCTTTTTTGATGCTGCTAAAAATGTCACATGAAATGACTGGCAGATCTCATTTTTTGTGCAGACTTTGAGATACTATTTTTAACGAAACAAACAAATGATACCAGCTAGACATGAAAAAACAGATATGAACTCCTCATGTGTGCTGTTCTGTGTTTCTAGCGCCTCCGCTGGCCACAAGCGGGAACTGCAGTCTGTGCAAGGTCACTGCACTGCATCAGGTAATATTCCACTGCCTTTGCCCACCCCGCCCTCACTGTGTGTGTGTGTGTGTGTGTGTGTGTGTGTGTGTGTGTGTGTGAAAGAGAACAAGAGGGCGGGGCTCGTAGACAGAAAAAGCAGCTCTCAGATGCCCTCTGCCTGTCATAGTCTATATAGTTGATGCAGTGCTAGTGTGTGTATATATATATACAATATTATAATTTATACATTTTTTATATATTATATATAAAAAATTATAAATTATAATATTATAAAAATTAAATATAAATTATTAAAATACCATGAGGTCCAATATAAAAAACAAATATTATATTATATATATATATATATATATATATATATATATATATATATATATATATATATATATATATATATATATATATATATATATATATAGTTAAAGTTGTTTTTAATATATATATATAAATAATGTACTATGATATACATCTAAATCTCCATTTTTCATACTGAACCGTATGTTATTCAAATCATTTATATATAATAATTGATATCATATATATATATATATATATATATATATATATATATATATATATATATATATATATATATATATATATATATATATATATATATATATAAAATAATTTTTTCATATATATATCATTTTTAAATTATGAGCTGCTGATCTTTAGAGAGCAGGCCCTCTGGTGGATCTTTACTGCACTGCAGACTTTACACCCCAACAGGAAGGTATGAATAAATGGAGAAGCATTAAAACAACATCACAGGCCTGTTCTGCGTGAGGAGTGTGTGTTCTGCGTGAGGAGTGTGTGTGGTACTCACAGGGAACAGCACAATGGGAACGGTGAGTGTCACTGCCGTCAGCACCGCCAGACGCACCATCAGAAGCATCGTATCGAACTTATAGACCTTCGTGAAGGTGTGGAGCAGCTCAGCCTCCACATGATCTGAGACGAAGAGAGTGTGTGAGAGAGAGAGAGAGTGTGTGAGAGAGATTGTGTGTGTGTTAAGGTAACAAGTGACTTCTCGACTGGAATGTCTGATGGCGTAAGAAGAGCGCTGAAGGTGTGTTTCGAGCAGTGTTGCCACAGTTTCTTTGAAAAAGTAATCTGATTACTGATTACTCCTTCAAAAAGTAACTTAGTTACTTTACAGATTACTTCATTTTAAAAGTAACTAACATTACAAGTTACTTTATTAGTTACATTCAGCAGTTTCCGCCAACACCCCCGCCGCCTCAACAGAAATGACAACCGTTTAGGCCAACACTCACTTTATTGTGCATTTTAACAGTAACGTCAACAATGTATCGCCTGACATTATTAAAAATTATTTCCTGAAAAAAAGGAAAATGACTAACATAGTAACTCACAATGACTTGGATAAACTAATTTAATCTGATTACTGGTTTGGGAATAGTAATGCGTTAGATTTCTTGTTACTGGAAAAAGTAGTCCGATTAGAGTAACGCGCTACTGGCACCACTGGTTTCGAGATGTGTGTGTGTGTGTGTGTGTCTGTGTGTGTGTGTGTAACGCACCATAGAACGTAAGGTAGCCGAACAGGGCGGAGAGCAGGTACATCACCAGCATTGCCAAGATGGAGAGATTGGACACCGTCTGCATCTTCTTCCGAGAGCGACTGCAGTGAACCACACACACACACACAGCTCAGATCATGGGATTCTACTGGTCTCGGACAATATGAGCGGTTTTAATTATTAGCATCTGTGTGTGTGTGTGTGTGTGTGTGTGTGTGTTTCTCCTCACTCTTTGAGTTCGCTGTAGATCGGCAGAACTTCAGGATGACACACAAATGCAAAGGCGAGGATTGGAACGGTGTAAGCCGTCTGAAACACAACAATCAACACTATGAAGCTCTTCACACACGCGCACGCACACACACACTCACAGTATCTTCTGAACACACTTTCACACACTCACACACTCACACACTCACACACTCACACACTCACACACTCACACACTCACACACTCACTCACACACTCACACACTCACACACTCACACACTCACACACTCACTCACTCACTCACTCACTCACTCACTCACTCACTCACACACTCACTCACACACTCACTCACACACTCACTCACACACTCACTCACACACTCACTCACACACTCACTCACACACTCACACACTCACTCACACACTCACTCACACACTCACACACTCACACACTCACACACTCACACACTCACACACTCACACACTCACACACTCACTCACTCACTCACTCACTCACTCACACACTCACTCACACACTCACTCACACACTCACACACTCACTCACACACTCACACACTCACACACACACTCACACACTCACACACACACTCACACACACACTCACACACACACTCACACACACACTCACACACACACTCACACTCACGCACTCACTCTCTCACGCACTCACTCTCTCACGCACTCACTCTCTCACGCACTCACTCTCTCACGCACTCACGCACTCACTCTCTCACGCACTCACTCACTCACTCACTCACACACTCACACACTCACTCACTCACTCACACACTCACACACTCACTCACACACTCACACACTCACTCACACACTCACTCACACACTCACACACTCACACACTCACACACTCACACACTCACACACTCACTCACTCACTCACTCACTCACTCACACACTCACTCACACACTCACACACTCACACACTCACTCACACACTCACACACTCACACACACACACACACACTCACACACACACTCACACACACACTCACACACACACTCACACACACACTCACACACACACTCACACACACACTCACACACACACTCACACTCACGCACTCACTCTCTCACGCACTCACTCTCTCACGCACTCACTCTCTCACGCACTCACTCTCTCACGCACTCACTCTCTCACGCACTCACTCTCTCACGCACTCACGCACTCACTCTCTCACGCACTCACTCACTCACTCACTCACTCACTCTCTCACGCACTCACTCTCTCACGCACTCACTCTCTCACGCACTCACTCTCTCACGCACTCACTCTCTCACGCACTCACTCACTCACTCACTCACTCACTCACTCTCTCACGCACTCACTCTCTCACGCACTCACTCTCTCACGCACTCACTCTCTCACGCACTCACTCACTCACTCACTCACTCTCTCACGCACTCACTCTCTCACGCACTCACTCTCTCACGCACTCACTCTCTCACGCACTCACTCTCTCACGCACTCACTCTCTCACGCACTCACTCTCTCACGCACTCACTCTCTCACGCACTCACTCTCTCACGCACTCACTCTCTCACGCACTCACTCTCTCACGCACTCACTCACACACTCTCACACACACTCTCACTCACACACTCTCACTCACACACTCTCACTCACACACTCTCACTCACACACTCACACTCACACTCACACTCTCACTCGCACTCACACTCTCACTCGCACACACACTCACACACTCTCTTCTGAACACACACTAGCTCAATCATCACATTCCACACACCTGTGAGTTGAACACAAAGTATTTGGGAGTGCACATGTCCTGCTGGTCGTCGGGCTGGTGTGTGAACTCGACGGCGCTGTGGCCCGAGACCTGAGGATCCAGGTGCGGTCCAATCACTGCGGCCTCAGAGATATAGGCCAGAGCCGAGGCGTTCTGAAGTGTGTGTAGGCCCAGCGCGTCCGACCCGTTGAGGCTCATGTTGGCCTCGTGCTGGTAGAAGAACGGCAGAGGACAAGGGAGGATCGTCTTCTTGTAGATCAGCTGAGAAACGACACCAGCGCGTCATCAAACCGGTATATATACAATAAAAAACAACATGCACTTTGTATGATCTCTCTCATTTTATTAAAATTATTCGCATGCAAGCAGTTCACATACTTTACTTACAACTGTAAAATGTAATTCCGTGCTATTACAGTTTTTTTCTCAATACTTAGGTCACTTTTGCAAAACTCCTCACACATACTGTAAAAAAATGCTTTTCTTACTTAGTATTTTTGTTGTTTCTAGTCCAAACATCTACAAATTCTTAAAACAAGAAGTATTTACTAGACAAGCAAAAGTAATTGTCTTGTTTTGGGAAAAAAAAACTCAAAATGAATGTGTGTAGGCAAAATAATCTTAATTCAAACAGAAAATAAGTATTTTTCTCACCCCATTGGCAGATTATTTTGCTTATTTTAAGCAAAAACTCTCTTCATTTTGTAATGATTTGAGACCTGGGTAAAGTCTTTTGGTAGCCTGACAAGCCAGACCCACGTCAAAATCAGATTCGATTTGCTGCCACTAGGGGGCGTCTAGATTTCTAGGCTAGTCTTTTGGTAGTTGTAGTGCATTTTGAATGTGAAATGAACTGCTTTGCCAAGCTGAAAAGTTGGTTAGGAGAACTGTGTAAAGAGTTTTGCAAAAGTATTGGGACCTAGCGTCTGTAAAAAAACTGTAAAAGTTGATAAAAGTAAAAAAAGAGTAAAAGTAAACATACCACGCCCAGGAAGAACACCATGCAGGACAGAGAGAAGCCGCTGGTGTATCCGAGATACCCTGAGAGACGAGAACTGAGTGAGATACACACTTCCCACATCTCAAACACAAGCTCTCCGACACTTAAAGGGATAGTTCACCCAAAAATGAGAGTGTGAAGTTTATCTGCTGACCCTCAGGGCATCATAGGTGTGTTTGTTTCTACAGGAGAACACAAATGAAGATTTTTAACTCAACCGTTGCTGTGTGTAGGTCATATAATCATGTGAATGGGTAACAATTCAATGAGAGCATGCTTAGGGTGTACTCACACTAGGTACGGTTGCCATGAACCGGGCCCGAGTACGAATGTCCCCACTCCCCCGCTGGCCTGCACTCACATAGGAGGGTTTCAGCATTCGTGCCGGAGCACGCTTACGTCATTATGGTGCGACGGTTTCGGGATAAACAGGAAGAGCGGGGGAGTGAACAATGAACACAATGGAGTCCATCGCTCTGTTTTCTTTGTGGATAATTTTGTGTCGTTTGGTCCACAGCCCTCTCACAGCCTGTTGTTAAACAGATGTGTCGCCTTAGTGGCGCGAAAATGTTCAAGTAATCGTGCTGCTCGTATTATGAGGTTTGCAAGGTACCAGCTGAAGTTCAGCAAGGACTTTGCGGCTTTGATTACGGACTACAGCACGGTTAGCGCTCACACTGCATGTGAACCACACCCGAGTCCAACTGAATCGCGCTCTGGCCCACCTCTTCCAAGCGGGCCAGGGCCGGCTAATCGAGCCGAGCCCGGGCATGGTTTGGAGCACTCACACTAGGCAAACGAACCACGCTTTAGTGATCAAACGCACTTGGGCACGGTTCAAACTGGCTAGTGTGAGTACACCCTTAGACAACGTGCACAAAAACCTGCTGCTCCTGACGACACATTGATGTCTTAAGACACGAACCGATCGGTTTCTGTGACGCTGCATTCACACGGGGCGTAGGCGTTAACGCTTCCCATTTACTTTGAATGGGTGACATCATCTGTTGCCGAACTGAATTGGGTTCCGTCGCGGCGCTTCACTCGCGTTGCAAGCGGCAGAAGTTGAAGATTTCTCAACTTTTCAAGCGCCAGCGCAGGCGTCATCCAATCAGATCGCCGTATGCAAATATCCTACAGGAGACGCTAGCCAATTGCGTTCATTACTAGTGAACCATCCAGACGCAGCTCCCGGAGAGAACGTCATATTCTCCCCGCTGTCGGCGCTTTTTTAGGATTTAATGTACTCAACAGCTTCGAGCTCCTGTGCAGTGCACTGACAACAACTACATGAGCAATCGCATTGGCACAAACAAACAAATCGGCATCCATTTCGTCTCACAGACTAGCTGTCATAAAAAGCTCCTTTTTTTGTGTTGTGTTGTGGTCCAAGCGGCAAGTTAATGTGATTGGCTGTTGTCACTATAATGATCGCGTCAGCACTAGCTTCAGCCACGCCCTCCGTCAAGCGTTAACGCCTACGTGTGAATGCAGCGTGAGAAACACAACATGTTTGTTTTTTTAATCTCATATCAGACGAATCTCATCTAGTGTTCCCATCCGCTATTACTTCTGTCTGGTAAGGTCAAAACTGGCGCGATCATAGATATATATTATTTGGATGGCTCATTAGTGCCTGCGTGGCTTAAGTGTCTACATAATATATATCTATGATCGCCCCGGTTTTGACCTTACCAGACGGAAGTAATGACGGATGGGAACACTAGATGATATTCGCCTGATATGAGGTAAAAAAATAACAAATACTGTTCGGTTTCTCACACAAACTGATGGTTGTGTGTCTTAAGACATCACTGTGTCGTCATGAGCAGCAGGACTCTTTGTGCATGTTGTCTAAGCATTTTTTTTTTACTCCCATAGAATTGTTACCCATTCACATCATTATATGACCGACACACAGCAACGGTTGAGTTAAAAATCTTAATTTGTGTTCTCCTGAAGAAACACACACACCTACATGTTGGACGCACTGGAGGACAGCAGATAAACATCACATTATCGCTTTTGGGTGAACTAACCCTAAATCCAAGTCTTACCAAGGTTTTTCAGCATGGACAGCGGGAGAATGATGCCGATGGACACCAACACCACCGCGTAATTCCCGTTCAGGTACCATTCGCTGCACAGCAACAGAAGTGTATGCATTTATCTACGGCTATAAAACCACAAACACTCGTTCAACATCACTGAGACACGGATGATGACTTACCCAGAGCTTTCCTCCAGCCCGAGGAACGCCCGTATCACCTCCGGCAGCTCGTATTTGACTATGAACAGGTAGCTGGACATGGCTGAAGACAAACCAAACACATTATGTCACTTTTACAAAGTCTTGATGTTGTTTTGAGCTCTACTAGAGCAGGTTTTCCTGCTTGGATGTTGATTATTTCCTCATATTCTCCATTGTTGCGGCTCCGCTCTCCCCAGTCTGTCAGTAACGCTCTGTTCTCTATGAAGCCCCGCCTTCTGAAAAGCACACTGTGCTCTGATTGGTCAGCTGGAGCTGTGTGTTGTGATTGGTCAAGAACTTTCAGTGTGTTTGGGAAATTTATCCCTTACCATAATCGTCAGTTTTAACCATAGACTGTAAAAAAAACGAATATGGACGTAGTGTCAGTGACGTCACCCATAGGATTCTGACGCCATTTTGAAGCGTAGAGAGAGACGAGCTGACCGTCGCCATCTTGGCATCGCGAGTCACGCCCAGACAACAGAAAATGGGCAAAGAGGCGGGACGTGGGCGGGGTGGGCTTAGGTGACATGATGACTAACAGACAGCGGATAAATGGCTATCCACCTGTCACTCATAGTAACCACGCCCTTAATTATGCAGAACTTTACGGCTTTATATAACGTAAACGAATGAGTTATAAAAAAAATACACCTGCCTCACAGTCGTCATGAAGGGCAAAATTAGCCGTATAGACCAAAACCACAATTTGTATCAGACTGTAAACATGTTTTATTCTGCTGTAAAGTTGGGCATTTTAACATGAGCTCGATGAGATTCTGCTCCTTCTGGAGCCGCTCTAGTGGCCAGTCGATGAACTGCAGTGTTTGTTCCCAGAATGACTCCAATGAAGGCATTTCATAACTCCCCACTTATGAACAAGATGAACATGGAGAAAAAGAATAATAGATAACAACTGTACCTCCTATGTTCTGCAGAGTTATAGATCCAAATGCTGCCATTTTTCCCGGCCATCCGAACGCTCTTTCTCCGAGCTTCTCGTATATCAGCGATCCTGCAGCCGGATGATATCGTATTATAGTATCGACAGCATCTTTCATGTAGTGTGTGTAAATGTGTCTGTTTGCAATATCTCGACAAGCTCACCTCCTTCTTTGGCCGTCACAAGTAACAGATGAACGGAGTACAGCGACAGGATGGCCACTCCCAGCAGGAGGATTCTGGGAAAACAGAGAGAAACGTCAGAAACTCTTCCTATAACCTCGACTAAAACAACCGTTAAACACAGAGCTAACACAGGCAAGGTTCTCTTAACGTTGAGCAAACGTTCTTCCAGTAACGTTAATAGAGCGTTCGTTCAACGTTATCTGGCCTTTAATAATGTTCTCAGAGCGTTCTGTCAAGGTTCCCTCAACGTTATGAGCAAACATTCTTCCTGTAACGTTAATAGAGCGTTCGTTCAACGTTATCTGGTCTTTAATAATGTTCTCAGAGCGTTCTGTCAAGGTTCCCTCAACGTTATGAGCAAACGTTCTTCCTGTAATGTTAATAGAGCGTTCGTTCAACGTTATCTGGCCTTTAATAATGTTCTCAGAACGTTCTGTCAAGGTTCTCTCAACGTTATGAGCAAACGTTCTTCCAGTAACGTTAATAGAGCGTTCATTCAACGTTATCTGGTCTTTAATAATGTTCTCAGAACGTTCTGTCAAGGTTCCCTCAACGTTATGAGCAAACGTTCTTCCTGTAACGTTAATAGAGCGTTCATTCAACGTTATCTGGTCTTTAATAATGTTCTCAGAACGTTCTGTCAAGGTTCTCTCAACGTTATGAGCAAACGTTCTTCTAGTAACGTTAATTGAGCGTTCGTTCAACGTTATCTGGTCTTTAATAATGTTCTCAGAGCGTTCTGTCAAGGTTCCCTCAACGTTATGAGCAAACGTTCTTCCTGTAACGTTAATAGAGCGTTCGTTCAACGTTATCTGGCCTTTAATAATGTTCTCAGAACGTTCTGTCAAGGTTCTCTCAACGTTATGAGCAAACGTTCTTCCAGTAATGTTAATATATATATATATATATATTATTTTATTTTGCTAACATACTTTAGTTTTTCTGAACATTGAAAATATATATATTTTTTAATGTTTAATGTTTTTGAAAGTTTTTATAAACATTCCAAACATTATGTGAACGTTGCTTTACTACATTACTACAAAAGTTACAATTCCAGCGATGTATAATGTTGTTGTGCTAACGTTTCGAGAACATCAAAGATAAGTTTGGTAACCAGCAGCTTGTTTTTTTGCATTAGCGTGCTGTAGTCACGTCTCATTCACGCTCAGCTGTAGACCAATGGAATGAGAGAAAGATGAATCTTCAGAGGGGGTTAATGGTGGTTGTCACTCGACACCAGCCTCCTGCGGCTCACGAAACAGGAATAACCGTCTGACATGAGCATTAGAGAATGAATGAGGGAATGACCACTGATAACCCTAAAGGTGTGTGTCCGTCGTTTCCTCCTGGGTCAGTGGGACTACAGCCACTCACAGCTGACAGCTGTCAGTCTCACACACACACAAACACACGCTTGAACCCCTCACTGAACAGCAGACATGAGCCGTTGAGCTAAATATAGCGTGTAGTTCATGTGCGAAGTGTGCGGTGTAGCGTGTCACACACACCAGCTCTGGCCCTGAGATTATTCTGCCGTCCCGACACCGCGGTCGCCAGCACATTCTTTGATAAGATCCTCTCTAGGGGTTTCTGGAAGTACCACATTAGCTACAAACAGCTTTTTAAGTATGTATGTATTTATTTTTAATGGTTTTTCAAAAGTTCAAATGCTTGCTACAGCATGACTATAAAAATATATATAATTAAATGTAAATAGATAAATAAATAAATAGGCAATGACTGTTGACAAAAGGCAACACATACATACATATATATATATATATATACTTCAAAAGTTAAAAAAATAAATAACAATTAATTTAAATATTAATGTATTAATATTAAAATATTAATGTATAATTCCACTACCCATAATTGTGTTTAAAATTACTTTATTTAAGATTAATTTTTATAATTTAACCACTGCAAGCATTACAACTATGATATTCTCATATATATATATATATATATATATATATATATATATATATATATATATATATATATATATATATATATATATATATATATATATATATATATATATATATATATATACATACATATATACATACATACATATATATCCATACATACATACATACATACATATATATATATACTTTTTTTAAATATGTTTTTTATAAATTAAAAACATATACACATATATTTAAAATGTTATATAATAAATAAATGTGTATTTATACGCACATTCTAACATCTGCATTTCATCAGTAACTCCATTAGGATTGGCTGAAAGTTCCATCACCTAATTAATATTCATGAGCCACGCTGATAAATTCCCAGATCAAAGGGAACAAACACTCACATGAACAGAATGATGCCGGTGTTGGCCATGGCGAAGGACAGGCCCAGAATGCCACTGCCCATGATGGCGTTACTGAGGTTAAAGACCGACATCCCGAACGATGCGTGACCAGGGTGCTGCGGAGAGAGAGAGAGGGAGAGAGAGAGAGAGAGAGAGAGAGAGAGAGAGAGAGAGAGAGAGAGAGAGTAAGTGTCTGAGTGTGTGAGTGAGAGAGTGTGTGAGTGAGAGAGTGTGTGAGTGAGAGTGTGTGAGAGTGTGTGAAAGAGTGAGTGTGTGTGTGGGAGAGTGAGTGAGTGAGTGAGTGAGTGTGAGTGAGAGAGTGTGTGAGAGTGTGTAAGTGAGTGAGTGAGTGAGTGTGTGTGTGAGTGAATGAGTGAGTAAGTGTCTGAGTGTGTGAGTGAGAGAGTATGTGAGTGAGAGAGTGTGTGAGAGAGAGTGTGTGAGTGAGAGAGTGTGTAAGTGAGAGAGTGTGTGAGAGTGTGTGAAAGAGTGAGTGTGTGTGTGGGAGAGTGAGTGAGTGAGTGTGTGAGTGTGAGTAAGAGAGTGTGTGAGAGTGTGTAAGTGAGTGAGTGAGTGAGTGAGTGTGTGAGTAAGTGAGTGTGTGAGTGATTGTGTGAGTAAGTGTGTGAGTGAGTGAGTGAGTGTGTGAGTGAGTGTGTGAGTGAGTGTGTGAGTGAGTGTGTGAGTGAGTGAGTGAGTGAGTGAGTGAGTGAGTGAGTGTGTGAGTGAGTGTGTGAGTGAGTGAGTGTGTGAGTGAGTGTGTGAGTGAGTGTGTGAGTGAGTGTGTGAGTGTGTGAGTGAGTGAGTGAGTGAGTGTGTGTGTGAGTGTGTGAGTGAGTGAGTGAGTGTGTGAGTGAGTGTGTGAGTGAGTGAGTGAGTGAGTGTGTGTGTGTGAGTGAGTGTGTGAGTGTGTGAGTGAGTGAGTGAGTGTGTGAGTGTGTGTGTGTGAGTGTGTGTGTGTGAGTGAGTGTGTGAGTGAGTGAGTGTGTGAGTGAGTGTGTGAGTGAGTGAGTGAGTATGAATATGCTTATGTATTTCAAAACTAGAGTATTACATATTCTTCATGATATTCCTCATATTTCTTCTTCTTCATCATCCCATTGGTGAGAAACTTCTGACTCTCCGCGTCGTCTTCATCCAGAAACTGGCTGTAACCGGCAAACGTTCACCATGTTAAGACATTTCAAAGGTTCTCATTTATCTGTTTCGTGATGAATCAATGCACGTGTTTGTCCACATATGGTCATCATTTCCCGTCAGACTCATGTCACAACGTTCTGGACATCAAACAGCGTCAGGGTTAAACACACACAGCGTCGACTCTGACCGTTTTTTTAAATGTATTTTATTTATTTTTATTAGGAGTGCAAAACTTACAACAGAGTAAACACAGAACACAACACAGAAACAACAATAAAACAGCAGTCATAGTAACAGCAATAAAACAAAAATACTGACAAATAATAGTAGATGTATTTAAATACACTGCATAAAAATGCTTTTCTTACTTAGTATTTTTGTCTTGTTTCTAGTCTAAATATCAAAAAATTCTTACATTAAGAAACATTTACTAGACAAGTAAAAATTATTGTCTTGTTTTGGGAAAAAATAACTCAAAATGAAGAGAGTTTTTACTTAAAATAAGATAAATAATCTGCCAATGGGGTGAGAAAAATAATGTTGTTTTAAGAATATATTGCACTCACAAACTCTCTTCATTTTGAGTTATTTTTTCCCAAAACAAGACAATAATTTTTACTTGTCTAGTAAATACTTCTTGTTTTAAGAATTTTTAGATGTTTGGACTAGAAACAAGACAAAAATACTAAGTAAGAAAAGCATTTTTTGCAGTGTAGTAATAGCATGTATAATAATAATGATGATAATTTTTTATAAAAAAATTTTTTTGAGGGTGATGAAAATATTTGTGTTGACTCTGACCTGTTGATGGTGGCTTTCTCTGAATCGATGGGCTCGGTGAAGCGATCGTCCACGCTGCTCTCGTCATCCGCCTCCATGCTCACGTTCTTCAGCTCCATGCGGTCCATATCTACAGCCGTGAGGAAGGACTTAGACTCCGGGAAAACAACTGGAAACAAAACGGGAGAATTCTGATTAGAGATGGAATCGACATCTAGCAAAAACATCTTAGAACATATTTTTGCTAGAAGATCTTCCCTCCCATGAAGTTATTTAAAGGGGCGGTGTCATGCGATATGACTTTATTAACTGTAGTTAGTGTGTAATGTCGCTGCTTGAGCATAAACAGTCTCTGCAAAGTTACAGCGCTGAAAGTTCAATGCAAACGGAGATATTGTCTTTTAAAGTTACGGCAGTTTACTGCCTACAAAAATGGCCGGTTTGGACTACAACGAGCTTCTTCCTGGTTGGTGACATCATAAACCCTTGCTAGTCTCCGCAGATGTGACTTCTGCCCGTAATGGGAAGGGGCGTGGCCTTAACCTGTGCTTGGCACTTCAGCCAATAAAAATACAGGAAACTACATTTGGCCATCTAACCAATCTAAGACCATTGCGTTTTTCAGAGGGAGGGGCTTCAGAGAAGCAGGAAGCAAACGAGCCGTTCAAAGCACAGACAGCGGTGTGGAATAAAGGGAGAGTAGAAGAAAAATACAGCGTTTAAAAAAAAAAGAAGTATTAAGATTACATGTTATACTGCGGCCCATAAACACAACCAAGCCTAGAAAAAAAACACAAAACCACCGCTTTAATAAAACTTCTCTGAACATTTTAAAAACATTTAAAAAATGCTAGACAAACGTTTCAGAACAAACAGATCGTTTGTGAAAGATGAATAAATAATGTTTTTGTGCTAAAGTTCTGAAAACATTATAAAACACCAGATAACGTTGAACGAACGCTCTATTAACGTTACTGGAAGAACGTTTGCTCATAACGTTGAGAGAACCTTGACAGAACGTTCTGAGAACATTATAAAACACCAGATAACGTTGAACGAACGCTCTATTAACGTTACTGGAAGAACGTTTGCTCATAACGTTGAGAGAACCTTGACAGAACGTTATGAGAACATTATTAAAGACCAGATAACGTTGAACGAACGCTCTATTAACGTTACTAGAAGAACGTTTGCTCATAACGTTGAGAGAACCTTGACAGAACGTTCTGAGAACATTATTAAAGGCCAGATAACGCTGAACGAACGCTCTATTAACGTTACAGGAAGAACGTTTGCCCAACGTTCAGAGATCGTTCTTGCTGGGAAGAAGCTTAAATATAAGACCTCTACATCCTTGCCAGAGTCTTCATGATTTAAAGGATTAGTTCACTTCAAAATGAACATTTCCTGATAATTGACTCACCCCCATCTAATCCAAGATCTTCATGTCTTTCTTTCTTCAGTGGAAAAAAAATTAAGTTTTTTGAGGAAAACATTCCAGGATTTTTCTCCATATAATGGACTTCGATGGGAACCAACGGTTGAAGGTCCAAATCAATGAGGAAGAGCTTCAGAGACTCTGACCGATCCCAGAGGAATAGAGTCTGATCTAGACAAACCATTGGACATTTTCTTTAAAAAATTAAAATCGATATACTTTTTAAACACAAATGCTCAGCACTTCCACATACACCACAACCGTGACCTTTCCGACATGATGTCGTCATACCGCGTTTGTGGTCAAAAAGTATTTAAATGTTTATTTTTTTCTTGAAAATGTCCGATGGTTTGTCTAGATCAGACCCTATTCCTCTGGGATCGGTCAGAGCCTCTGAAGCCCTTCTTCTGAAACTGCATTGATTTGGACCTTTGAAGTCCATTATATGGAGAAAAATCCTGGAATGTTTTCCTCAAAAAAACATACATTTCTTTTCCACTGAAGAAAGAAAGACATGAAGATCTTGGATGAGATGGGGGTGCGTCAATTATCAGGAAATGTTCATTTTGAAATGAACTAATCCTTTAATTATAACTTTTAAAATAATACAGATTGAGTAAATGTGCCGAAACTCTGGCAGGTTGAACTATTCCTTAGTTTAAGTGTCCATGAACTGATCCTACTAAACAAGTCAGAGCCACATGAATTGACTAACCCCTGAACTTGAGATAAATCAATCCCTAACCCATCACAAATCTGACCGGTTCCAGTTTCACCGTGATAAAACACACACTTGATGTTTTTCCCCCCAACAGTTTCAAGGTTGGTTGTATTTAAATGTATTGCATTCCATTTTTTTATTTTTATATCGGATTAAAGGAGAAACACTTGCTATATCAACATCCTAACAATAAGAAAATACGGTTAAATAATGTATAGATGTCTTTACAAGTCAAGCTTTTCATGCGATTTTGCCGCCTGTCATGTGTACAGATACTTTTAATACACAACAAGTGCATTCAAACCCGAACACACAAGTGGTTACCATTCTAACGAACAAGAAAAATAATTAATCGGTTTATAATAGGCTATTAGGTTTGAACTTATTGGTTATAAAAGGCACAATATGTAATATTTTTGGATTCAAACATCCAAAAACCACTAGATCAATGTTATATATTTTGTTGACTTGTTGCATTATCCCAAACAGAGTCGCATTATAACATCACTTTAACACACTCAGATGTGTGTGTTATGATAAAATAGCCCTGCGTTACCACACACACACACACACACACAAACACACACACACACACACACACACACACACACACACACACACACACACACACACACACACACACACACACACACACACACACACACACACGAGTGGAAGAAGTGGAAGTCTGACAGAATAAAAGCCTCACCAAATCAAGTCATCAAGACACGCCTTTGTTTTGAATAAGAGACATGTGGAAAATTACATATTGTGCCTTTAAGTGAACGCTCAACATTAATGCAATGATCATAATGCAAGGCAAGCACGTCACATGTCAAAAATACATTTTATCAATTAGAAAAAAAGACCACAATTATGTATTTGCAACTCTATTGTATACGAGACTCTTCAAAAGTATGTGATAAATTTTTTTGTCTAAATAAGTCACATTTGGGCAGACCAAAAACACTTTTCTTCCAAAAAGGACAAAATAAACCCATGTATTTGGTATTTTTTGCCATTTTTATGTACACACTAATAGCAGACATGGATAGATTTCTAGTTTCACTATCTGGGAAGCGCGCTTTAAATTGTCCTGTTAGCGAGTTTGAACCTACAGTCTTAAGCTGTGCTTAGTAGTTATCAAGCATCCCAATCATACTTTAAGTGAAGCGTAGGACCAAATCTTAAAGGGTTAGTTCACCCAAAAATGAAATGTCTGTCATTAACTCCTCCCCCTAATGTCGCTCCACACCCGTAAGACCTCCGTTCATCTTCACACACAGTTTAAGATATTTTATATTTAGTCCGAGAGCGTATGCAAGTGTATGCACACTATACTGTCCATGTCCAGAAAAGGAATAAAAACATCATCACAGTAGTCCATATGAGACATCAGTGGGTTAATTAGAGTCTCTTGAAGCATCCAAAATACATTTGGGTCCAAAAATAACAAAAACTACGACTTTATTCAGCATTGTCTTCTCTTCCGTGTTCCTCAAATAAAGATTCAAACGGTTACGAATCAGCGTATTGATTCATGATTCGGATCGCCAATGTCACGTGATTTCAGCAGTTTGACATGCGATGCGAATATTTAAATTATTTCCCACTGACACAAGGTCCTAAAATCCTCTCATTTAAACCGCACACTTTTAGCGTGGCCGTCCAAATTAGTCCAATGTAGCGATGACTTTAGTGGCTGTCATGTTTCTGTATCTATTGCCAATAATTTTAAAAGTCACGAAAAAAGATGTGATTGTCGAGTGATGGCGCTAAACGCACATGATCATTGTCTTAAAAGGTGAGTTAAAGATACTAGCCTATACATAAAAAAATGCACACTATTGATGTGTTTCTTCTTGATGTCAGAATTGTTATGATTAATGGTTAGTTTATTGACGTTAACCATGGGAAACCAAATCTATATTTATTGCAATAATATATACAATCAATTAAACTAAAGCTAGCATGGAGGAAGCCTATAATTACAAACTAAAGTCGCTGTGATTGTTTTCTATTTCTAAAGCACGCACTCAAATAAATGTGTGTGACAAGTTTCTGCGACAGCTCTCTGATGCGGTGTACCACGTCAGTGTATTACCTCGCGGGCCGCGGCTCGCTTCATTTCATTCTCTCCTTGCACGCAACTGCCATGCACTTTAGATGAGAGATTCAGTAAACAATCAGTAAACGAGCGATTTCGGACACAGCAACAGAGTCGACACCGAGAGTTGATTCCTGTAATGGAGTCGACCCAGACCCTGGGGCTATTCAGAGTCGAGGAATCGACTCTTTTTGGAGTCGACTCCCCATCACTAGCTTTCAGTTTGTCTACCGAATCAGATGTCGACGCCGTCCTCTCCAGCAGCTGGATGTGTTTACTGTAGCCATAGCAACTCTCAACGGCCAACAGGACTTATACGGTTTTATAAAAGCTATTTATTTGCTGTAAAGTGTAATAATAATCTCAGAAAAAATAAATTCTAATGTCAGTCGCAGTTCAAGTAAGTTAGTTGATTGTTTGCTTACATGGGTAGGTTTAGGGACAGTGTCATTATGCTAACATTATCTTCATAACTTCTTTCCCTCAGAAAAAAAATTACTTTCCTCTCGTGGATTAGTGGAAAAAGTCGTTATTTAGATTTTAGTGCGCACAATCGTCACTTCGTCAAATGATTGTAGAGCCGCTGTAGTGAGATGGGCTTTGTGTCGATGTGTTTAGGGCCTTTATGGGTCTTGTGAGTGGGAATGGACTGAATGCCAATGGAGGCTTTCAACAAAAATATCTTCATTTGTGTTCTGAAGATGAACGAAGGTCTGACGGGTGTCCAACGACATGAGGGTGAGTAATTAATGACATAATTTTCATTTTTGGGTGAACTAACCCTTTAAGAGGGATTCTTAGCTTTAAGAAATTTGATAACTTGCTTTTATACTTTGAAAGTAGGAGTAAATTTCATGAATTCTCAGCATTTAAGATTAAAATGGCACTTTGAGAAGCTTGATAAATACAGGCCCTGGGCCCGTATTTATCAAATATCTTAGAATTACTCACAAGAACAGTGCTAAGAATTGACTTATGAGTAAAAAAATTCTTGGCTCAAAGCTGCGCTTAAAAGTTAGTTATCAAGCATCCCAATCATACTTTAAGTAAAGTGTAGGACTAAATCTGAAGTGCTAGTCTTAGAGTTGATTTACGACACTTTGCTGTGCCACAAACGATTTTGGATGATATCATAGGCATGAACCAATCACTGAAGAGATTTCCTTATTTAAGAATATCCTCAGATAAATTCACATTGAATGGTGAAATTCCTAAGAGGAGTTTACATCCAATACACATTTGACAATAAAGAGTTTACAAGAGAATACATTATAATATACACATTTGAAATGAAAGATAAACATGTTTTTTTAAACTGGTGTGCTGTTAAATGACCTGCCTATATATCGCCTAGATTTTTTTAAATATAAAATCAGCCACCATGGATTCCAAAAGAAAACCGACATGGCAGGAGGAAGAAGCGATCGCTACTGCTTGCTGAATTACTCGAACAGTGTTTTTATTTTTATTTTTATTTTTTTATAAAACCCAACATTAACCAGCGCTGAAAAAGATGATGTCTGCTCTGTCCAAACGATACGGTCTGATTAACTGCTTGTCGTCAAACATTTCGAACACATTCTTCCTCTATTGAAAGATTTGCGCACGTCTCCATCTCCTCAGCGCCATAACCAGCCCCTACTGGCAACTCCTAACCACTTGAAAGACCTCTCGAGCTGTCTTAAATAACTGGGAGAGCAAGAGGGATTCTTAGCTTTAAGAAATTTGATAACTTGCTTTTATACTTAAGTTTGAAAGTAGGAGTAAATTTCATGAATTCTCAGCACTTAAGACTAAAATAGCACTTTGAGAAGCTTGATAAATACGGGCCCTGATCTTCACCCACCTGCTCACTATTACAAGGCAAGCACGTCACATGTCAAAAATACATCTTATCAATTAGACAAAAAGACAAAAACGTATGCATTTACAATTCTATTGTAAATACAAGAATCTTTCAAAGTATTTGTGATGTAAAAAAAATTGGGTCTAAGTTAAATTCTGGGCAGACCATAAACACTTTTCTTCCAAAAAGGACAAAATAAACCCATGCTTTTGGTCTATTTTACCATTTTTATGCACACAATAATAGCAGACATTAGAGTTCTAGTTTCACTATCTGGGAAACGCACTGCAAAAATGCTTTTCTTACTTTTTTGTATTTTTGTCTTGTTTTAAGTCCAAATATCAAAAAATTCTTACGTTAAGAAACATTTACTAGACAAGCAAACATTTCTGTCTTGTGTTGCGGGACAACAACTCAAA
Organism: Pseudorasbora parva; assembly: GCF_024679245.1. Classification (NCBI taxonomy): domain Eukaryota; kingdom Metazoa; phylum Chordata; class Actinopteri; order Cypriniformes; family Gobionidae; genus Pseudorasbora; species Pseudorasbora parva. The sequence goes on from NC_090191.1 coordinate 41,894,805, forward strand.
ATGAAGACTTTTTTGCTTAAAATATGCTAAATAATCTGCCAATGGGGTGATAAAAATAATCTTAATTCAAAAAGATTATTTTGTTTACCCCATTGGCAGATTATTTTGCTTATTTTAAGCAAAAAGTTTGAGTTATTTTTTTCCCAAACAAGACAATTATTTGTACTTGTCTAGTAAATGTTTCTTAATGTAAGAATTTTTAGATATTTAGACTTGAAACAAGACAAAAATACTAAGTAAGAAAAGCATTTTTTGCAGTTAGCTCTTTAATAGTACAACAAAACTAGGGTTTGAACCCTACAGTCTTCAGTTAGCGGCTCAGATCTTCACCCACTTGCTTACTATTTATGATATTTCATCATTGCAATTGCACACGTCACTGTCGCTCGATTGTGTTGAGTGTTTCTGTAGTTCTCCGTGTTTTGCTCCAGGTCCACATAAAGGCTGTGTTTGTTCAATGTTTGGGTTGAGGACTCGTGTATCTCCGCTCCATGACGCATGAGCTCTGGAATCAGCCGCGTTTAGCACCGGTCCAGCAAACACCTGTTATGAGTGCACACTCACTGGCCTCAGGTCAGCTATTTCCAGCCCAAGGCACAAACCGCTCTGAAAAAACCATTTCCAATGAGACGGAGAGAATTACATAAGACTCAGATGAGCCAAAACACAGCCAAACCATTCTTGAACCCAATTACCCACAATCCCACCAACACAAAGCCTTCATTGATACGATTCATAAATGCGTCCAGAGAGATGGAGAACTATAGACTCATGGAAAGCTGAAAATATTCCACAGGTCTCATTCTGGGAAGCTTCTCTTGCACAGAGATGTGATGAGTTTACTGGATGCACACATGAGAATAGTTTTACATTGAGTAAACATTTCTGACTGTGTCCCGTCGTGATAGATCTGCACCATAAGGCATATAGACAGGGCTTATTGCTTTTAGAAAACATTGGCAGCAGCAAAAAACAGAATAAACACTTAAGCAAATGTAATATACTTTCTTTGATCCATCTATGATTGTTTATTTTTGACGAACAATGTCCCAGTCAACAGGTAATGTTCTCAGAACGTTCTGTCAAGGTTCCCTCAACGTTATGAGCAAACGTTCTTCCTGTAATGTTAATAGAGCGTTTGTTCAACGTTATCTGGTCTTTAATAATGTTCTCAGAGCGTTCTGTCAAGGTTCTCTCAGCGTTATGAGCAAACGTTCTTCCAGTAACGTTAATAGAGCGTTCGTTCAACGTTATCTGGCCTTTAATAATGTTCTCAGAGCGTTCTGTCAAGGTTCTCTCAGCGTTATGAGCAAACGTTCTTCCAGTAACGTTAATAGAGCGTTCGTTCCACGTTATCTGGCCTTTATTAATGTTCTCAGAACGTTCTGTCAAGGTTCCCTCAACGTTATGAGCAAACGTTCTTCCAGTAACGTTAATAGAGCGTTCGTTCAACGTTATCTGGCCTTTAATAATGTTCTCAGAACGTTCTGTCAAGGTTCCCTCAACGTTATGAGCAAACGTTCTTCCAGTAACGTTAATAGAGCGTTCGTTCAACGTTATCTGGCCTTTATTAATGTTCTCAGAACGTTCTGTCAAGGTTCTCTCAGCATTATGAGCAAACGTTCTTCCTGTAACGTTAATAGAGCGTTCGTTCCACGTTATCTGGCCTTTATTAATGTTCTCAGAACGTTCTGTCAAGGTTCTCTCAGCATTATGAGCAAACGTTCTTCCTGTAACGTTAATAGAGCGTTCGTTCCACGTTATCTGGCCTTTATTAATGTTCTCAGAACGTTCTGTCAAGGTTCCCTCAACGTTATGAGCAAACGTTCTTCCTGTAACGTTAATAGAGCGTTCGTTCAACGTTATCTGGCCTTTAATAATGTTCTCAGAACGTTCTGTCAAGGTTCTCTTAACGTTGATCAAACGTTCTTCCTGTAACGTTAATAGAGCGTTCGTTCAACGTTATCTGGTCTTTAATAATGTTCTCAGAACGTTCTGTCAAGGTTCCCGCAACGTTATGAGCAAACGTTTTCTGTAACGTTAATAGAGCGTTCGTTCAACGTTATCTGGCCTTTAATAATGTTCCAAGAACGTTCTGTCAAGGTTCTCTCAACGTTATGAGCAAACGTTCTTCCAGTAACGTTAATAGAGCGTTCGTTCAACGTTATCTGGCCTTTGACAATGTTCCCAAAACGTCACTCATTCATTTTTTTTCCTTAAACATTTCAGATGCATGTTAATCTAAGATTTCTTGAATGTTACTACTTGTTCCCACTTCCCAAAAGTAACGTTTCCATAATGTTTGAAGAATAAAATGTAGCGCCCTGTGCATTCATATAACCAAAAAACAAAAAAAAACTGTTCAGAGAACATTCAGAAATAATGTTTTCATAACTTAATGGGAACATTAGCAATTAGGATATATTTTTGTAAGCTATGGTTGCAACGCATTTAACGACAACGCAGCTCGTCCAATTAGAAATTAGAGTCTCTATCAAAGTTTCATAACGTGACGCTCTTTAATTCATTAATTTCATATGAATAATCTGATCCATTGAGTTCCAAATAACTGGATTATAAAAAATAGCCATTGCCAGATTCCAGAAAAGCTTCTGCTAAAAGAATAAACAATAATGCAAATAGCGTTTCCATAATTTAAAATTGCTCATATAATGACAGAAGATTCCCTCGCCTGAACTAAGCATTTAAATCATTTTCCTTTCATTTCAGCTGTCAAGAAGAACTAGCCCAACCAGTGAAAAAGACACATACCCAAACAGGACACCAACTAAAGCAACACAACCACTCCTTAAAAAGATCGGACAGTGTCATTACACACGACTTTATTTGCAGCTCAACACAATAAAACTCTTTTAGATTTACAACAAGAAGCAGAACGACAAAAAACAGTAGATGGCACACCTTAATTGTTTCTTTTAAAAGATGACTTCAATAATTCAATTAATGGCCCTTTCTTTGTAATTGCACGTTCAATTAACTAGACATTTCTGAGTTTCTACACCAATGTGTTTTTCAGTGCAGTTGTGTTTTCGACAAGCCGCTCTCTGGTGAATTTCTCCAAGCAGCTGGAGTTGACCTGAGCGTTTTACGACACGAGAAACACTCGCTCTTCAAAGAGAACGTCTGTGTTTGTGCTTCAACCAGCATTCTTCAACTAGGCGACCACACACACACACACACACACACACACACACACACTATAAAACCCCAGTAAAGAGCAGCCAAATGCAAAAACATGCACTTTTCAACAGGTCTCCTCTAGGCTTAACCTGGTTACAGATTAATAATGGTGGTCTGGTTACTCACAATGAGAGCCGCAGGACACTTGATGTGCTGACAGAACAAGGATGAGCTTCGTTTTTAGCCTTAGAGGTGAGTGGCAGCTTTAAAGAGCATTGGGAGGGCCCAAGTCAGCCAATCAGGACGCTCCAATTGTCAAGCACTCTGCGTGAAGCTCCGCCCCCCTCTCCCCTCCACCTGCGTCACTGAAGGGCACACGTGCTTCCAAAAATGAGACTGAGATAAGGCGACGGACGCGTTGCAACAACTTCTGTTTGCACTGGGGCAAAAATCTGGGGTCGCTCGCCCTCACGGACGCAGATATTAAAGGCTCGCTCTGGAACGCCAATCGGCATTTGCTACTGATGTGCAAACACACATTCAGGGGTCACTGATCAAAAAACCCAGAGATGAACAGAAACTTCATCCAACTCGGATCACAAACTCTGCAACCAAAATTTGACAATTGGCAGGTGTCGGACAATAACCACATCCACTTGAAAGACGTGCAACATCGACCATTATTGGTCAATTGTGTAAAATAGTGTAAAAAATACATTTTTGTGTAATGTAGTTTTCGATATATCATATACCAGCACTCTAGATCTCTAGACAGTAGGGATGCAATAATACAGTTTAGTCCACGATTCAATACATAGCTCGGTTTAACCACGGTTTTCAGTTCGGTTCGGTTTTTTGCTCTTCTATTCTTAGGCGACAGGAACAGAAAGAGATTTAGGAGAAAATGTTTTTATTGCATTACTCTTTCTTTATTTTACTTAAAAGACTTGAAAAACCTTATTTAAACTTAAAACTTTACTTTAAAAAACCCTTGTACACATTCCTAGTGTATTGTATAATACAGTGTTTCCCAACCGGGGGTACATGTGATGTTTCTTAAAACATTATAATAAGCTTATGAGTGAGAGACAGGGTCAAGTTTCTCATTAATTGGTGAGTCCTTTTGTGTCATACACAGATCTAAACAGTAGGCTGCTACTATGTATATAAAATGTTATCTTTGTTTTTGTATAATTGTTCTGGACATGTGAAGATGTGAAAATAAAAGTCATACAAATATTGAACGAAGAGAAGTATGAGTTATTATAGGAAGTCAAAATATTATTATTATTTACAGGTAAATTAGATGTTACACTGTGCAAACCTAAAATTTACACCAAATCTAAAAATCACACCGATCACATGCGCTTGTGGGGGTACTTCAGGAAGGATAAAGTGTTTTGGGGGTACAGTCCCCTAAAAAGGTTGGGAACCACTGGTATAATATAATATATATAAAGATTTACAGTGGCAGCTCAGAGACGTACAGTAGCCTTTAAGTATGAAATTAAATGAATAAATGTAGGCTAAAAATTAAAACTACACTGTCTTCAATGTACAATATACATTGATTAAAAGCTACTGTATTAAAGTTTTTTTTATTCAAGAGCAGTGATTTTTTTATTTGTCTTTTGTTGTTTTATTAACATAATTTTAGAGGTGAACTGTCCCTTTAAAGACAAGTGTGCAGGATCTGCTCGCATCTCATATACAGACACACGATTTTACTTTCACTTTAGACATAACTGTCTGTTGTTTATATGTTAACCTTGTGTGTATTTGACACTATTAGTGCAGTTTGACTACTTAGTCCAGTAATCACGTGTGTTTGACAGGCTTTTAGTGCACGCTCAGCACATGTAAAATAGTGCATAAGCACACCAATGAAATGTTTAACCGGCAAGGCTTTAAAACGCGGCTTAACACCCCTAACTTTAGTGCATATGATTGGATATTTGCTCATATCAGCGCTTAGACTCACAGGCACACTCAAAAAGTGCCGAAATAAACAGAGAAATATTTAAAACGGAGAGAAATAAAAATAATTAAATGCATAACCCAAAAAAAAAAAAAAAAACGCAATTCACAAGCACGTATTGAACAGTGAATGCCGTACCGAACAGTTCAAAATTATATTAAGAATTGTGGCATCCCTAATAGACAGCAATAATTATTGATGAATTGTGTAAATATTGTGCAAAACATAAACATTTAGTGTAACATAGATATAGATATATCAAATACTGGCGCTATAGATCTCTAGATATCAATAATTATTGGGGAGTTTGGTAAATATTGTGCAAAACATAACATTTTTGTGTAATGTAGTTTCTAAATTTATCAAATATCGGCACTCTAGATCTCTTGATATCAATTATTATTGGTGAATTTGGTCAATATTGTGCAAAACATAACATTTTTGTGTAACGTAGTTCTAGATATATCAAAAACCAGCACTCTAGATCTCTAGATATCAATAATTATTGGTAAATATTGTGCAAAACATATCATTTTTGTGTAATGTAGTTCTAAATATATCAAATACCGGCACTCTACATATCAATATTTATTGGTGAATTTGGTAAATATTGTGCAAAACATAACATTTAGTGTAACATAGATATAGATATATCAAATACCAGCACTCTAGATCTCTAGATATCAATAATTATTGGTAAATATTGTGCAAAACATATCATTTTTGTGTAATGTAGTTCTAAATATATCAAATACCGGCACTCTAGATATCAATAATTATTGGTGAATTTGGTAAATATTGTGCAAAACATAACATTTTTGTGTAATGTAGTTCTAAATATATCAAATATCGGCACTCTAGATCTCTAGATATCAATAATTATTGGTGAATTGTGTTAATATTGTGCAAAACATAAAATTGTTGTGTAACTTAGTTCTAGATATATCAAATACCGGCACTTTAGATCTCTAGATATCAATAATTATTGGTGAATTGTGTTAATATTGTGCAAAACATAACATTTTTGTGTAACGTAGTTCTAGATATATCAAATACTGGCACTCTAGATCTCTAGATATCAATATCGGCCATCGAAAAATCCATTAGTGGCAAATGAAATACTGACCACAAATATATATTGAAGTTATAATTTTATTTAAATAGCATTTATTTATGATTTAACGTCATATCAGCAGCAATGGCTATATGAAAAAAATGAAAATAATGATTAATGATTAACTAGGGCTGCACAGTTAATCGAATTTGTAATCGTGATGACAATTACGGATGTCTCAATTATGTTATCGTTTAATAAAATGTAATCGCAATTAAAAAACATGTGTTTTTTTTCTTCCTAGATGTTATCTTACATTTTCCCCCATTGTTACATTTTTATTTTTAGTATAACTTAATACCATACATATTTTACTTTTTCATTTAATTTAAAGAAACCAAACCAATGGACTGTTTTCAGCTCGTTTCTTTTGATATAACAACATGGCATGCAGTCGCTTCAAACTACGTTATAAAGCTATTCAAAACTTCATTCAATGCACTGTAAAAAAGTGTGTTGGTATTTGTTGGTTTAACTTAAAAAAGTTAGTAACCTGGTTGACTTTGAAATTAAAAATTTGAGTTGATACAATGAAGGAAATTTGTTTAATAAATAGAAACTCTAAATATTATTGTATCTGAACCACATAAAAAGTTTGATAAATCATGAAAATAGCACAATTTGGCTGCGTCATCAGAAATAAAACACACAATTACCCAATATGCTTACAAAAATGTTTCAATAATATTTTAAAAGGTTGTCGAATCTCAAAATATTCATTGTATTAACTCAACATTTTATTTCAGTGAACTCAAAATTTAAGGCAACAGGTAACTTTTTTCCTAAATAATATTTTACAGTGTGTAAATTGTGATAATCGTAATTTATAATCTCAATGACAATTTCAGGGGAATAATTTATAATTATGATTTTTGTAGCAATCGTGCAGCCCTAATGCAAACTGTTTAGTAGTTTCCATCTTGGGCAAATCTTAACCAACAGTCCTCTAACAACCAATCTTGAGCTTTAACCAATGCAGCTCATCACCCTTCACAAACAATCCAACAATACAACACCATGCATTTTGCTACAAAAAAAGGACAAATTATTGACATTCACCTGATTCATCCCTAGGTAAGAGTCTAATAATCAATCATCTGCGTCTGCAAATTTCGTCACATATTGACTAGTCATAAGGGAAAAGTCCATTCTTACTGTCTTGATGCAGGTACTCCAATCTCAAGGAGAAGGAGTCTTCCTGTGCCGGGAGGCCTTTCCTTATACGGACACACTTCAACACTCTCAACAACACCCCGAGCCAATCAGCAGCTCCGGCCAAACACACACCACCTCAACATCACATTCGTATAAACAACACAGTCTGAAATAAACACTCACCATTTTTAATCAGAATAAGAGACAATACCAGCAAATGTACACTAAACCAGTGGTTCCAACTCTGTTTCTGGAGGCACACCAATTATTATTATTTTTTTTTAACAATTTTACAGTTTATAATTTTTTTTACAGTGTTCATTACTTTATAAAAACAAAACAAATATATATATATATATATATATATATATATATATATATATATATATATATATATATATATATATATATATATATATATATAGTTTTAAGGTATATATATATATATATATATATATATATATATATATATATATATATATATATATATATATATATATATATATATATATATAGTTTTAAGGTAACTTTATATATATATATATATACACTGTAAAAAATTATTTACAAAAAAAGTTACCTGGTTGCCTTCAAATTTTGAGTTCATTGAAATTGAGTTAATACAATGAACATTTTTTGTGATTCGACAACCTTTATTAAAATATTATTAAAAGATTTTGTAAGCATATTGGGTAATTGTGTGTTTTATTTCTGATGACGCAGCCAAATAGTGCTATTTTCATGATTTATCACATTTTTTATGTGGTTCAGATACAATAATATTTTGAGTTTCTATTTATTAAACAAATTTCCTTCATTGTATCAACTCAA